>NC_051154.1:195931211-196182636 GCF_013339745.2 Dermacentor silvarum | reverse complement strand
AAACTTTGAAAATTGAGCAGTAATTTTTACTAGACGAACTTATGTATGGTAAATCACCACAATAGCTCGATAAAACTATTATTACATACTGCACCAGCTTAAAAGCGCATCTGCAACAACACATGAACTCACAATTTCACATATGGCATTCTGTCCACACGCACAGCATTGTGGCACAGTATCTCTTTTCTGCGTGCCTTGCAAGTTCAACTTGTGCGGATGCAGCTTTATAGCTGGTGCATTTGTAATGAATGGTTGTATAGAGCAGAAAGAGTGGTTATCCACCACAATGGATTAATTCTAGCGAAAAATTAGATACTGTATAATTATGAAATTGTTTTTAACTCCGAAGATGGATTATGAGTAAGTTGCAAGGATGAATGATTGTCGACAGTTGGGTGGCCTTTTGTACTCTGGGGATGCGCGACTCTCACGCGTCTCCTGTAATCCGGCTTCACTGCGTGGCTAAGTGCCAGCGGCGGTCGTGGTGGTTGCGGCGCATTGCGAGAGATGGCGCGAGTGTCACGATGCTAACGCCACCGAACGGCGGGGTGATTGGGAGAGCAAGGTCGAGGGCGCTTCCTCTTTGGCTTGGGATCGCGACCCAACATGCACGAACGCTTCGCGCGTGCGCCGGCCCGCTTTGCGCGACCGTCGCGCGAGGCTAAGAGCAGGACACCGGTATGGACGAACACGGATCGTTCGAGCGCGCCACCATTCGCGTGACTGTACACGTGAACGACTAGGCGATGGTGTCATAGCATGGGGCGAACGTATTCGCTCGCTATCGGGTCGCGGTGAGTCGGACTTCCTTGATTTGTCGCGCGCCCATGTGAATGTTTCTATTGGTTGTAATTCGGCTAGTGTGCATTAGTGTATGAAAGGTGCAATAATGCCTTTTTGATTGTTTGCACTACTGTGTTGTCGTTCCTTTGTCCCAAGAGCATGTGTGAGACCCCACATCTGGCTGCCCAACGTGGACCTCTTGGGGCATCGGACGATAATTTTAACAGTTTTGCGCGGTTCAAGACAACCTTTGTTTCAATCGAAGCGTAGTCCTAGCGTGAATTTGATCGCTAGCGTCGGCGGCGTGCTTTCTTGAGAGAGGCGACGGTTGCTGTAGCGTGTTTGAACTTTAACATGCTAAGCCTTTTCACGAGTGTTTTCTTGAAGTACTGTACACTCGTCGGTACGAGAGCCATGTGGTCTGCATCCTGGGAGAGCGAGGCCTAGCGCCCGCGGAGCATTGGCAAGCCTGAAGCGAGTGAGTACGGAAGCCTCGTGGGTGGTCCGAATTTATTATGTAAATAGCTTCTTCTATCTCTTTGACTTCGGAAGTCGCGGCTCAGGGAGCCGGGTGGCCGCGGGCCATATGTGCCGCTACGGGCTGACTGGTATTGCGGCCTGGCACCGGGTGCTCCGACACCGTCTGGGACGGTGGGCGCCCTCAACTCGGATGCTGTGTGCACTGAGCGGGGTAGGACCACCTCACAGAGCAAACGTCTCCTCGCGGCTGCCTGTTGTACCCATTTTGGGTGATGTTTTTTTTTTTTTTTGGATGCCGGTTGTTGTCAAAGTAGCGACGCATTAGTCCTAAGGCTTTACAAAGCCGCCTGTCGCACGTTGAGGGACACAACCTGGTGGACCGTGGTGTTGAGGTGTCGCACATTGCTTCCCTCATTAGTCCGCCTGGCACGAATTGAAATTACTCGTTCGACTCAAGAAAGTAAGCTTTGTTCACGTGAACTTAGCATCTGAAATGCCACCCGAAATTTTGCCGTCGGAATTGAACATCGTACCACGTGGGCGATGCGTATGCAGAATTCCTCTCCCTTGCACTACTTTAGTGTTTGTCGAGTGCGTTGAATGTACGCAGCATGAGCGGAGTCACCCCTGGTTTGCTGTCACCTGCACATCGTCTGCGCTGCTGCCCCGGACTGCAATCGAGCTACCCCAGGCTTTGGCCTGTGGCCAATTCGGCGCAGCAACTTCGGCAGCCGCCTGTGTCCGGCTCGCTACCCTCGGCGGCTGGGAAAAGAGCCGGCAGTCACCACGGGCTACTGTGGCTCTCGTCAGCAGGGCGCGTCGGCGCGAGCGACGCTTGCTCTTGCCGACTTCTGCGTCGCCGTTTCCGGAGTCCTGTGATCAACGGGCGCCAGCGGTGAACGCAGGGGCGGATCTAGGTTTTTTCTGACGGGGGGGTCAGCTTCTGTCAATGATGATGATGATAGTAGCCTTTCTTATTTACCGAAATTAACCGTTTCTGCTCTTGAAAAACCCACGTTCTATACGTCTAGAGCAACACCTGTAGCCCACCGTGGTGGCTCAGTCAGCTCAGGCGTTGCGCTGCTGAGCACGAGATCACGGGATAGAATTCTGGCCGCGGCGGTCGCATTTCGATGGAGGCGAAAGGCAAAAACGCCCGTGTGCTTGCGTTGTAGTGCACGTTAAAGAACCCCAGGTGGTCAGAATTAATCCGGAGCCTTCCACTACGGCGTGCCTCATGATCAGAACTGGTTTTGGCACGTTAAACCCCAGAAAGAGGAAGAAGACCTGTAGCGAAGCCAGATATCGGTTTCTCCGAGCTTCTAGGTAAAGGACGTTACCCAATACAGCCATGTGCTTGGCGGCTGTGCCTGATAATACAGGGTGTACAAAACTAAGCTTTGCGCTTTTCTTAAATTAGGCACTGGGAGGCACGCGAAGACCACCTGTGCAAATAAGTTATGTAGCCAGGGGGGCACAAAGTGAGATGATAATAATCGCTGTGAGCAGCCCAATTAACCAAAATTGAACAATTATTTTTTGTTGACTGCAGTAAGTGGGCATGTTTGTATTGAAAACTTAAAGGCAGTCGTGTTTGTTACTGCAGTCAATAAAAAGTTAGTTATTCAATTTTAGTTAATTCGGCTGCTGACAGCGATTATTATCATCTCACTTTGTGTCCCCCTGGCCACATAACTTATTTGCGCAGGTGGTCTTCACGTGTCTCCGAGTGCCTAATTTTAAGAAAACCATAATGCTTAATTTTGAACACCCGGTATATCTAGCTTGTATTGTTTTTTAAAATAAAATTTGGGATGATCTGTTGCAGGTTTGTTATAATGCGTAAGCATGGGTCCGTCTTTGGAGTTCTGTTGGGACACCTTGTTTTCCTTAAGGAGATTCTTTGTGTTCGGCTGAGACACCTGCCTTTGCTTTGGAGGAAAGCGGCAACCACTACGCTCGTTGTTTACGATATGCGAATCATCGTGTATGAAGATTCACGACGCCACCTACAAGAACGATGTGATGTAGTAGCCGAGAGCGCGAGCCAGCGTCTTCATGTTTTGTTTCCCACGTGAGGCCATCCTTTTACACAAGGCGCGCATCCGCTCCCGTTTCTCTAACCAGGCGACGCCATCCTTGGCCCGCGCGCTGGCGTTGGCCGCTGACGTCACGCTCCCCGACTTCGCAGCCACTGCTCGAGACTTCACCCCGCTCCGCGAGACCGCCCACTCAGATAAACGGATCCAGCGGCTTTGACCCTACTATGCTTAATGTACGGCAATAAAACTGCGAAGTTACAATGAAAAAGTTGTAGCGTACGAACGGTACTGTGCTCGTACTGGATATTGTCAACGTGTAACTGTGATCACAATGAGGGCTACAGTTAAAAAAGTTGCCGATGCGTAGTTCTTAGTTTAGTTGTTAGTTGTTATTAATTATACAGGGTTTGTCCGAAAAGTAATGTCAGTGAGTCGATTAAAAAGAAATTATTGATCAGATCGGTACAACACAATAAAATGTTTCAAAATAGGCTCCTCCTGCATCGTTACATTGCTTCTAGCGAGATTTCCAACCATCGAAGACGTCACGGTAGGCCTCCTTAGGAATGTCCTTTAGAATCTTGGTGCAAGTCTCTTCGACTTTCCAACTGTCGCGAAATGATGTCCTTTCATGGGAATTTTCAAGCGCAGAAAGAAGGAGCCTGGGAGAGCCACGTCAGGACTGTAGGGCGGCTGGGGAACCGTTGGCATCTTTCAATCGGCCAGGAAGCGGGTCACGAGGAAGGCGGTGCATGCAGGCTGCATGGTGTGTTGTCATGTTGAAGTTTCCAATCGCCCCCGATATCAGGCCGGGTGCAATGAATCTTTCGTTTGAGTCGCTTGAGCACTTTCACGTAGAATTTGGCGTTCACGGTTGTGCCATGGGGTACAAACTCATGGTGGACAAGGCCACTGATGTCAAAGAACACAATCAGCATGGTCTTGACCTTTGCACTTGCTAATTCTGGCCTTCTAGGGGCGAGGGGACGCTGAGCTGTGCCACTTGCCACTTTGCCTTGTTGTTTCGGGGTCGTATTCAAACACCCAAGTCTTGTCACCTGTGATGACATTGTCCGAAACGTGGGGGTCTCTTTCGCACAAGTCCCAAACCTCCTGGCACGTTTCAACTCGGCTCGATTGTTCGTCGTCCATTAAAATTTTGTGCAAGATCTTCGCGCACACTTTTCGCATCTGAAAATTATTCGTCAAAATCTCGTGAACGGTAGTTTTTGGAATGTTTACTGTCTGTGCCACTAAACGGACACTCAAACGAGGGTCTGAGTACAAAAGATCTCTCGCGTGCGTCACATTTTCGTCGATGATGGTCGTTGATGGCGGTACAGCGTGGGCTTCATCGTTGACCTCTTCACAACCGTCTAAAAGACCTTGTGCCTCTGGTAAACTTGACGTTCTGACAAACAATTATCACCAAAAGCTGACTTTATCATAGGAAAAGTTTCCACTGCAGACTTGCCGAGTTTCACACAAAACTCGATGGCAATCCTTTGTTCCAACGAGCGCTGCATTACGGCTTGCACGGTAAATTAAAATCAGTTGACGAATAACCTTGTCCTTACTCTCCAGATGGTCGCAGACGACTAAGCGACCGCGCGTGCGTAAGCTAACTTCCCCCTCCACCAATCCCAACTGGTCTTGGCGCGGTGCGACGTATAGTCGCTTCACAATATAATCACTGACATTACTTTTCGGACAAACCTTGTATATGAACACTTCAACAAGTGATCTCTTTCATTAGGCAGGTTGGTCGCGGAACCGATGACAGCCAATGAGGCAACCGATGACACCCCAAGGGGCAACTAAGTTGATCAGGCGTGAAGGCGCTCGCGCGCACATCGGCGTGCTTGGCAAAAGGGACATCCCCTCGTTCATTAGACGCCACCGACGGGACGAGTAAGGCACCACCGACGCCAGGAGGTCCAAGGTGTTCATGAGAAAAAATAACTACGGCAACTTCGCGACACCACACCCTGACGGAATACAACTAAGCTTGTGAGCGAGCTAGCTTTACTTCTACATGGCTGATATCACTGGTACTCGCGAAAAATACTTTTGAAGAATGCTGGTGGCCATATTTTTTTTGCGACAGGGCCATCCCCCTGTCAGCGAGGGGGCGATGCAGAAATCTGAGGGGGGGGGTCAGGACATCCGGACATCCCCCCTGGATCCGCGCCTGGGTGAACCCCAGAGACAATGTCGGCTCGCATGTTGTGGATAACGTGTGGACATTTTCTCGGCGCGGCCACTGTCGCATGTACTAACTTTTGGTCGCGACGCGCGCGTTGATAGACCGTGTGACATTTTTCGCCGGAGTATGTGTAGTGATTTAAGGTTGGGGGGATGTGGGGATGCGCGACTCTCACGCGTCCCCTGTAATCCGGCTTCACCGCGTGGCTAAGTGCCAGCGGCGGTCGTGGTGGTTGCGGCGCATTGCGAGAGATGGCGCGAGTGTCGCGATGCTAACGCCACCGAACGGCGGAGTGACTTGGGAGAGCAAGGTCGAGGGCGCTTCCTCTTTGGCTTGGGATCGGCGACCAACATGCACGAACGCTTCGCGTGTGCGCCGGCCCGCTTTGCGCGACCGTCTCGCGAGGCTAAGAGCAGGACACCGGTATGGACGAACACGGATCGTTCGAGCGCGCCACCGTTCGCGTGACTGTACACGTGAACGACTAGGCGATGGTGTCATAGCATGGGGCGAACGTATTCGCTCGCTATCGGGTCGCAGTGAGTCGGACTTCCTTGATTTGTCGCGCGCCCATGTGAATGTTCTATTGGTTGTAATTCGGCTAGTGTGCATTAGTGTATGAAAGGTGCAATAAATGCCTTTTTGATTGTTTGCACTACTGTGTTGTCGTTCCTTTGTCCCAAGAGCATGTGTGAGACCCCACAACTCTCATCACTACACTGCTGTGTTTATTGTGAACAAAGATTTTGGTTATTGTAATGCACATTTCAATTAATTAGCAGTAGCAGATGGAGATGATCAGTAAGAGCTCACACATGCACCGAAGTTTGATGGACTGTGCCAGCAGTCATGACGATAAACCAGAAACATCTTCCTAGCTGTATAAACACAGGTGATGTTTTACTGTCAACAAACTTTGTTCCGAGCACATAAATCTTGATGAAAAAAGAAACCCTCAGCCAACTGCAATTTCATCGAAGAACAAAATGGCAGAGTGCTTTGGTGCAAGATTTGAATTACTTTTAACATTTCCTTTTTTTTCAAATGGGAAATTCGTTGACCAATAATCTAATGAAGCAATAGCATAACGTAGTGGGCACATCGTCATGCACACATGGCTTTCACTCTACTTGATGCTAATAAATGTCAAGGAATTATCAGTCTAGCTTCTGAACATTCAAGAGAGGCAATTGTAGTCATTGGTGTAGCCAGGGTGGGGGGGGGGGTTTGGAGGGTCGAATCCCCCCTCCCCCCTTCTCACCTTTCCCACAGAGCAGAAAGTTTCAGGTGGTGGGCTCAGAAAGTGCGACACAGTTTGAATGGGAAAGGTTGAACGGGAAGGCAAGTCAAGAGCAAGATAAGGTCCATTAGGAGGGGGGAGGTGTCATGGGGGCAGTCCCCTCTCCATGCACATGCACAAAACGTCTTCGCCGTCGCGCCAAGAACAAATAGGCGATAGTTGCGGCTTACTATGGGTCCGCGTCAGCTTGCGTCTGATTGTGGAAAAAAGCAACTACATTTGTGCTTGTTGGAGGGAAGAAAGATAATTTTGGCTGGATGCACTGGCGATGGATGACACCTGAACATTGGCCCGAAAGGGGGATGGTGCTATGAAGAGGGGGAACAGAATTGGAGAAAGTATAGAGTGGGGAGCTAAAAAAATACAGAGGGCCTATTTAAAATAATTATAGTATTTACAATAGTGAATATTAGGGCAATTTACTCAGACATTTCACCTCCCATGCAGGGGACACACCTGCTAGTGGGCATGAATAGGCTGAGCAGACAATGAAGAGAGCCCATTTCAAGAGGTGCAAGCCGACGGGATATTGTATCTAGTAAGATTCCAGAAATTTGGGGGGCCATAGCTTAGTTCACGGCCGGTGTTGAGGCTTTCTTGAAGTGAACACACAAGTTCGTCCGCATCACTGCTCCCCCCATGCGCAACATGCCTATGACGGGCACATAGTGATTATGGGAACAGAGAGAGAGAAAAAAATTACACAGTTCCCATGTACTGTGGGTATAAATGTAAGCGAAGCTTTCTGTGATGTTTGCTTCAATTGACGATAATTAGCAGTGATGTTGATGGCGAACGTTTGATTTCTTCAACGTTTAGTGCAATACGAGAGTGGTGAGTTGATGTTAAACGTTTCCTTGGCACGTTAGAAGTAGTAGGACTTGGTGGTAAGATATATACAGTGTAGACCGCTTATAATGTAAGTCGCCGGAGTCATGAATATACGCGCTATAAGCAGTACCGCACTATAACCAAAGCAACAATTTTCAAGGCCCGCACATATGCAAAACATGTGCACCGAGCCGCCACGCGTATGCGACAGTCAAGGAATGCGGCTAAAACGTTTGCATTCAATTTACAGTCGAATCTCATTAATTCAAACCAAATCACGCGGTGGCGCCTCCGACCGGCATTGCTCCGGCACCGCCATAGAGTAAAAGCTTAGGAGAGACCCCTCAATGTTGCGCGCGAACAAAACAAAACAAACAAAAAAAAAGTAAGAAAAAAAAAACGCGGCGGAAATTACACCCTCTCTCAAATGGCAAGGTCGCCGATTCTGCGTTGCGCCGGAACATGCGTGTATGTGCCGACGTCTCAGCCACGCGTAGAAAATGGCAGTGAACTCTTCTTTCTCCTTTATGCTTCCTCTACTTTCTAGTCACGTGTTGGCCTTGCACGCTGCGGCTACGGTGCAGAGGGAAGCAGCGGTGCTGTCCCAGGCCGGCCAACGAAACTACACACGCTGGCAAACGCCCGCTTCCCGATAATGGCAGAAAACGAAACTTCGGGAAGCTGGCGCCGGGCCGCTGGAGTGGCGGCGCCTGCACGGCGGCGGGCGCGCACGGTGACAGTCGAAAGTGAGGGAGCTACGAGGGAGGGCGAGGGGAGCCACCGAAGCGGCAGAATTGCCGAGGCGAAATCCGCTTCCCTGCCACCCTCCTACCTCACATTCCACGGTCTCCGCGTGCGCCCTTCGCCGTGCCGTGCCGGCGCCGCCCGCTCCCTGAAGTTTCGTTTACTGCCGTTATCGTGAAGCGAGCGTTGGCAGTTTCGTGGCCCTCACTCACTATGTGCGCCGTGATATTTCACGACTCGCACTTAAGATTTTGGTTTCAGCCTCACTGGCTGTTCGTTCGCACCACGTGCCCTTCTCCTCCACTTCGTCTCTCTTTCTTCCTCGAGCACTCCTTGGGGCGCCCGTTTGAGGGGAGCGTTCGCCGTCTTCGCTGACTTCCGTACTCCCAGGCAGCCGCACCATAACCGGTATTTCGTTTCCCACAACTGCACTATAAGCGATACGTGTATACATGGAGTGCTATGGGAAAATTAACGAGAGTCTGAAAAGATCGCACTATATCCGGTCCTGCACTATAAGCGGTTACGTTATAAGTGGTCTATACTGTACGTGGGTGTGCAGCTACTTACAGAGATCAGTCTACGTGCACACAGAAAATGGCCCGACATCCAAGCATTACGGTAGCCGAGGAGTGCCTCAAGGCGGAGTGCTTAGTCCGACGCTTTTCAATCTAACCCTCATTGGATTAGTTGACAACCTGCCAAGTACCGTACGACTTTCCATCTATGCGGACGACATCTGCATTTGGGCATCAGGTGTAACACGACTTCAGCTTCGCGCTCGGCTTCAGAAGGCAGCCACAATGACATCTTGCTACCTTCGTCAACAAGGACTTGAAATTTAACGTGGAAAATGCGCAATGGTGGCATTCACCAGGAAGCCAATGTCTGGGCTGCGATCACGCAAACAGCTCGCTTTCCGCACGTTCAGTTTGACTGCTACATCACAAATTGGGAAATCTGCGGTACCGCCCTGCTGTCTCTGACGGCCGCTGACGCAATCACAATTCTGATCAGTTCAAAGAGAGCAAGCGAAGGAATGGAAAAGCGAGCTGTTTGCGCGATCGCACCCCTGCTTACGGCATATCAATTAACGGACAACTTATACCATACAGCAGAAGTCACAGGTTCTTGGGAGTCGTAATTGACAGAGACCTGTCTTGGATTCCGCACGTGAATTACGTGAAAAAGCGGCTGACTGCTATCTGTCACCTGTTCAGGTTCCTTGCAGGAAAAAGTTGTGGAGTTTCCGTACACAGTATGTTACAGCTGTATATGTTGTTGTTCGTTGGATTCCTGTGGTACAGCCTGCCTGCAATATCCAACACCTGCGAGACTAACCTGTGTACGATTCAGAGCATTCAAGCCCAAGCCCTTAAGATATGTCTTGGCTTACCACGCAGTGCGTCAACGGCTGAAACCATTGCCATTGCCCAGGATTACCCAATCACGATGCACATTACCATTGAGACAATGCGTATGCATCTCGGACACTATGCTAGGACCCCTTCCCACCACCTGGCGAGCCTCACTGCTGAAAGGACCTGCTCGACATTTAGCGCTACTGTCAGTGCACATTGTGCATCGTTTACTTCAGGGTACGCGCCTGCGGCCAAGCCAGTGTTTCCTCCGTGGTGTTTGAACCGTCCACAAGTACATATAACGATTCCAGGACTACAGAAGAAGTCAGATCTACCGGCCCCTGCTCTAAAGCAACTGAGCTTACTCCTCTTGCATGAAAAGTACACAAACCACGTGCACATCTATACCGATGGATCGACTACGGCGTCCAGTTCTGGTGGTGCAGTGGTTATACCAACGCGAGGAATAACACTGCAGTTCAAGACATCGCTTGTCATGACCTCAGCGGCGGCAGAACTAATGGCTCTGCGTCGTGCACTGGAATTCATTGATTCTGAAAGACCTAGAAAATGGGCTGTGTTTTCTGACTCAAAACCGGCATTACAGTGCATGCAGTCAGTTCTGCGACGCGGATGTCATGAACAGCTGACATACGAAACCGTGAAACTTCACCATCGCGTCCAACAAAAAGGCCACGAGGTTGTCTTTCAATGGGTACCTTGTCATTGTGGAATCAGTGGCAATGATTCCGCAGATAACACTGCTCGCACATCACACCAAGAAGAGCACAGCGTTCCAATTCCGTTTTCGAGGACAGACGCCGCAAGGCAGCTTCGACACCTGGCACGCAGTCTCTCACTGACCGAGTGGAACTCGCCAGACTTACACGACTGCATCGATTAAACCCCTCACTGCAACTCCGACCTCCATTCGGACTTCCTCGACGTGAAGCTTCGCTTCTCTGTCGCCTTTGGTTAGGAGTTGCCTTCACAAAGGCATACTCTACATTAATTGGAGTGACCGACAGTGCAGCATGCGAGGTCTGCGGCACTGACGAAACTATCGACCACCTGCTGTGCCACTGTCCACGATATACCCCAGAAAGACAAGAACTTGCTGACGCAATAAAAAAAAACTGGACAATCAGACACTTTCGGTGCAGGTGCTGCTGGAACACCGCCCCCATTACTCGTCGGCCCATAAAGCGGTGAAGGCACTTTTGTGTTTCTTGAGGACGACGGGCTTGTGTCAACACCTGTGACTATTAGTGCAATAACACATGCGTCAGTGAAATCACCGCTAATTTCCCTTCTTTCCTTCCCTCCTCTCTCTCCTTGTCATCTTTGTGTTCCCCTTTCCCATTCCCCCAGTGTAGGGTAGCCAACCGGACGTTATTCTGGTTAACCTCCCTGCCTTCTGCTTTTCTCTTTCCTCCTCCTCCTCCTCCTTGCATGCACCACTGCTGTTTGTCTGCATAGTACACAGAACACATAGCGAGACGTGTTTAGTTAAGGCATTTTTGTGCGCCATTGTTCATAACCTCCGAGAAGGTAAGAATTGTCATTGCCTCACACGTCACATTGCATTGTGGCAGAAGTGTTAAACTTAATTAACTTTAATTATGGGGCTGTGCGTGCCAAAACCACATTCGTATTATGAGGCACACTGTAGTGGTGGACTTACCCCCTGGGGTTCTTTAGTGTGCACCTAAATCTAAGTACACGAGCGTTTTGGATTTCGCCCCCATTGAAATATGGCTGCCATGTCGGGATTGAACACGTGACCTCAAGCAATGCCATAGCTGCTGAGCTACCGCAGCGGCCGTATGTTGATTTGACATACGGCCGCTTCCGTAGTGTTGCCTAGATGCTGTGGTGTTTTAATGCGGCTTTGCCTCTGCTCGTCCTGCATCAGTTGTATGCTTGAAAAATTTGGACAGTGTTTATTTTTTCAAAAATAGCAGAAACGTACCGTACTGTACTTCGAACATAAATTTATACAGTTTTTCTGCAACCGCTGTTGTGTCCAGTAGTAGAGTTTCCTTGCCTTCTTATGTCGACTTTTCCCTCTCCCGTGCTCCCCACATATATGGAAGCTGCGAGCGAAGAGTGGCAAGGCTGTCATTTCGTGACTGCGTCGGTTCTATCCATTCTCTCTCTCCTCTCCCTTCCTCCTCTCTACCATTCTATATACTTCCCCTCTGGCTTGTAGCATGATAGTAGAAAGGTAAGCGTTGCAGTTTCTGCAATGCTTTTGTGGGGGTCACGGATAATTACAGTCGTTAAGGCGTTATTGTTGTAACGCCCAGGGAGCTCCAGAGGGCATTGTGGCGACGTGATGTAAAGGCCCAAATGGGTTTCTCTCGTCGCCTTTCCTCTCTGCTACGCTCCTGTCATGTGCATACACGCTCTGAACCACCTCACGATGTGGTGTGCAAGACAGCTACAGCAGCTGCAGCAGCAGCAGTAGAAAAGTCGAAGGAAGAGGTAAAGAAAACTTAGCTTTAAAAATTTATTGAAGTGAAAATCGACAAGCATGCAAAAAGCTGTCTGAAGCAACCACACATTTTTGTTTGTTGAAAGAATGATGACTTTATCATTCTCTAGATAATGACCAGCCCTTACTTTGTGCCTGTCACCAGTTGCGCCCACAAAGTGCACCACTGACGAGATCATCCGTGGATAATATATGTGCCGCCTGACCTTACGGCTTGCAGAAATATGTGCTGCTTGCAAGCATATTTGAGGTGTGATCAGAAAGGCGACAAAAAGGATGAGACAAGCACGTGCTTAAAACTTGGGTGCATTGTTGCTCCCCACCAGGCCTTCACTTCGTCTAAGAGCTTCTCATCTCTGGTACTAGACTGAATCGTCGACCACGCTGCTCGGAAGAAATGCATTCAGAATATATTTCGACTTGCTTGCCTATGAAACGCATAATAAGCACCACCACCCTTTTTTGCCCCCCCCCCCCCCTGTCTCTGACTTCCATTTTATAAATAAACTTGAGGAGAGCTAGTTACTTGGCTAGTTTGTACACATCGTTAAGAATGAAAACAGTGCAAAAAATGGGACATGAACGAAAAACCTACAGAATGCTCATTTGTGTGCTGCAAAATATGTCAAGGACGGGGCTACAGGGCCAGGGAAGCTAAGAAACAGCCACAATAAACAGGTTGGAGGGGAGGTGGATGAATGGCCTTGATGTCCACACAGCGGCGCCGCCTCGAAAAAGTTAACAGAAATATAGGAATGTTAGGAACCGCCGGCGCCATTCAACAACATGGTGAATGTTGAAGATTGCAACAGTGACTGACGGAAAACAGTTTTAAGGAGGGGAGTGGAGTGATGGATATGAGGAGGGGAGGGATGAGCATGAAAGGCACCAAGAATGAAGGTGGTGAAAAATTATGGATATACGAAGAGCATCACATCACTGCCCGATCCCTCTACACCAGACGACCATAGTGAGTTGCCTAGCTGATGTTCACCTACCCCGTCATAACACGTGCTGCTTGCTGCTGAGAGCTCATCCTAACAAAATGTCTTGCAGTCTTCAGAACAGCCGGGTGTCAAAAAATAAGGCACTTTCAAATCTCCCAGAGCTGCTAGCCTTTATTTTACTGTGAACTACAGATGCCGTAATTTTGACAAAGGCTTCTAACACAGAAAGCAGCCTTGCTTCGGTCTATCTGCCTCATCGATTCACGAGTGTGATCAAATAATGATATGTGTCATGTGATGAGGACTACAATACCATGATCGCAAGTTCCCTCCGAACATCTCTTCAAGCCAGTTGGATGGCAGGTCACTGAAAGTGAGTGACACTTGCATCGGTATGATACTATCGAAGTTCTAGCGCAAAGGTTTGTTCCTGTATTTTAAACGTAGAAGAATATAGCATACCCTCCACGCTGGAAGCGATAATAGGCAACTTGCAAAATAGTGCCCGCCCTATTCCGTACGTAGCCATGGCCAAACCACTCACTTGAAGATCTGGTTGGAAAACAACGCTTATCTCTGGTGTTACCTGTTCTGCAACAGGTCTCTTCTTGCTGTTTGCCTTTCTTTCCAGTGCCTTCCTGTCTTACTTTTTCTGTGTCAAGTAATGAATGAAGGAAATGCGAGTCCTTTTTCCGTGCTCGAAAAACGTATAAATGGCACATTTTCATACACCATTTGCAAAAATCCCAAGTTTGCTGTCTTGCCCAACTGTTTGGCGTGTTTTATTTATTTATTTCATACATATTGACAATCCCAACGGGGATATTATAGCTCTTCTTCACGGACTCCATTCATCCTTCCAAGTGTGGTCTCTCAAGGGGAGGAGCGTAAGCTTAAAGGCTTTAGGGTTTCTGGGAAAATTTCTTGTCCTCATGGTTCCTGACCCCACACCTAGCTGCCAAGAGGAAATGTATTGTTGTGGTTCAAGTGGCTTTTACCATCGCTGAAACCTAGAGGATACGGTAGTAGTAGGGCTTGGATTGATAAAGGTGAAGCTTTTCAATGGCAAGAATACATTGTTCTGCTAGTCTGTAGACGGGGATATTGTGGTTGGAAAATACATCTCTCGCACATGCGCAGAATGTATCTGCAAAGGGTGGGCCATGATTGGTTGCGTTGTTCACTATGGATTCATAAACAAGACAGCGCACTGTCTTGTTTTTGTTTGGGACCGTTTTTCGTGCTATCGTTTTTCCAAATCATGTAGCAACTAGGTCAGCAACATAGGCTGTATAAATGCATCAATTTGTAAATTAAATGTTAGTTCTTGTTTTTTAATATCATCGTTTTTAAAAATAGCATGAGGATGATAGCACAATTTGATGCGAAGTGGCTGCACGCCTTAGCAATAAAAAAATTTTGTCGGAAGTTGAGCGAAGTGTTGTTTCGGCAACCTAAAAATGTGCATCCTCGTTGTTAAAGCATGCTTTTTTGGAAAGTGCTTTGCATGGTGTACAACCTCTCTCTCTTAGAGGCTGTCCCTCCTTCACCTCTCTCTAGAGAAAGAGAGAGAGAGAGAGAGAAGGTGAAGGAGGGAAAGGCAATGAAGACAAAATTATCAACAGTTCGTGTGCTCACCATGGATTACTCCATACTGGTTTGGTGAGAACTATCAGCTGTTGCAAGAATGTTCAAGAAAAATAAGCATGTGGGTGATTGGGCATAATTTCATCGAAGGACACACATGTGCTGACATGGGGTGTTAATCCTTTAAGTGCCATGCCCAAGTCAACGCTCTATTTACGTGGGTGCCTGTGCACAATTTGTCCATGCCCGAGTAAAACCGTGTCATAATTTCCACTGCTCCCTCGATTTTTGAATAATGGGAAGTTTGGCCTTCTTGTGAACTCTGACTCAAAAGATACCGATATTGATTGTGAGGTGTGTTCAAGTGACAATGATAGCAACGAAGGGTCCGAATCAGTAATTATCATAATAATTTATTTTTATTTGAATATTTGGGTCAGGAAACTTTGTAGAAAGTTCAGCAACATATCGTCACTGAATTCCATATGAATCTTAAGCCTGCTAATCTGTTACTTGGAAAAACTGAACTTGACGTTCTTAGGAGAAACCTCTGGCACATGGTGGACAGAAACAGCCAGGATGCAAGACACACAAAAGGTTAATGATGCACTATTAGGCCAAAATAAGATCCTAGTTTAATTACCAACGGCACTAACATTTCAATTGCCTATTCTGTCAAAACTATTGCATCTCGGACAAACTAATAATTCATTCAGAAAGAGAAAAGAGCACTTTTGAGAAATGAATCCAGTGTGTCATCTGCTATGGAGAAAGGAGACCAAAAGGCAGGCGATAGTAGTGCAGTCACATGCCTGAAGATGACAGTACCCATGCGGCTATGCTGTGGACTGTCTATGTTTGTTGAGTTTAGGGATCTTTGGTTTCCTCTGTATTTTTCTTTTATCTGCTTTTTATATGTCATATCATTTTGATAAGCTGTGCCAACTTTAAGTCTATGACACTGTTGCTGAATAATTTTTTTAGTTTATAGTGCATTTAGATGGCACAATGCTGCTCAATAACTGGCATGGAGCTCTGCCTGAATACCATACATGAGTGATGCTGCAGCATGGTAATCTTCAACTCACTAGATTCATTCTTTCTACAGATGGCCATTGGTGCGCATGACAGCAAAGTGACCCATCTGTTATGGCCGTCAGTGCAGCAGAGTACATGTGGCTGATCAGCATGAGGCATCTGTCTCGAGACCTACCAATGTTTGCACCTCAGTGTCTGCAATCAGTAAGCACAAAATGGGAAGGATTAACTTGCACTGGTGTGTGATGTACAGTGTCTACGAGCCTTTTGCCAATTATTTGACTCCTGCATAAGCGGACTGTGAACTGCAGTGGCTTTTCTTTTTTTATCTGATTCTGTGACTATTTAGGTATGCACATGGCACGTTTGCTGTACCAACCTGGATCAGAGTTTAGTTCTGCTAAGCTGCATGGTGTTGCTGCTTAGGCTAGTAGACAATTGGCTCTGAGGGCCAATGGCTTCTGTGTACGTGGACTTAGCACTGCCAGTGGCTTTTTTTATTTTAAGCTTTTTTTTTCATCAGCTGTGTCTATTTGGGCATGTACGTGGCACATTTGCTGTACCAACATGAATCACAGTTTAGCTCTGATAGCTGCAAGGTATTTAAACAATTTTTTTTGCTGCTTAGGCTGGTTGATTTTAGTGCTTTTCTCGTGATAATTTTATTTGAAGTACTTGGAGAAGCTGAGTATCAGTTATTTACTTTAAGTTCTTTGCTTTTGTAGGAATGTGGCTTCTTGCACAGATCCAGAGGGTACTGGTTGTTTTTCTCCACGGCCCTTAATTTTGTACATCTCTACACCCTATTTTCTTTATGCAAAGAACTGTGATAGAGCAAAAAGTAGCTCTTGCATTTGTTGATTGGCTTTGCTAAGCCAGCTGTTCAGACCTGGTTAATGTCTCACATATTTTTAAGATCCGTATTTATGCCAAGAATCTTGCCACTAATCATTTAAGTGGCTCTGAGCCAGGCAAAGTGATTGGAAAGTGGAGTATGGGCACTGTGTAAAATTTGGCAAATAAGCTTGACAAGTGCCAAAAGCAGGTTGTGCTGTTCTTGAAGTTTCTTGCTGTTCCATTTTTAGAGGTGTGCACCAATATTTTTCATCTGTCTTCTTTTTGTAATGGACTGGTAATGAGAAGTGATTGTGCCATCCAACAGAGTACCATTGTAGTATATATGGGCATAAGTCACTTTCTAAGCATTGCAGAAGGAAACTTTCACTTTGTGCAAGCTTTACAGGCACATGCAGAATTTCCTTGATGCTCTGGCTATTTATATATTGTGGCAATGCTCAAGGGATTTCCTTGTTTGTTCAGTAACTGATCTTGCTAAAAAGATACTGCTCAAGCAACACATACTTAGTGCTGGATGTCTCTTATGTGCACCTAGTATTTGTGATCAGTGTAAGCTGTGTTGTGTTTTATGTTGACTGGCAAATCAGTTTTAGCCATTAGTAACCATGTGTTTTGAGAGAGGCTTTGTGCAGGGCCACAATAATGTTTTTGCTATTTAGTTAAGGTCTTATTAAGGTGACATATTAAGAAGTGACACATTTAGCCAGAATATCCCTACCTGCCTTTTATTTAAGCTGAAATGGAAACTACTCATGCTGATGTCACTTGTTAGACTTCGAGTAAATTTCAACATTCTGGTTTGGTGTATAATCAAAATATTTTGCTTGGAACTCTTGATGCTTTTCATTCAGTTTTGCTTCCAATAGAATTATTGAGTAGAGCTAGTTGACTGTGTATAAAACATGATACCAGTGTTTAAAGTGTAAAAAGTGGAAGCAAGAAGGATAGAAGAGAAAGTAAATGGACTTTGCTTGCATCCCTCCTCTTTTATGAGCCCCAGTACTTTGTACACCACATACCGCTTACTGTGTTATTTTGAACCACTGTCTGGGTGGAATGCATGTAATTTACACGTAAGCCTGGACTGTGACTATCTTTCCTTACATGCAGTTCATAAGTTGTTAGCAGCCGCTGTTTTGTGCCCCAGATAGACTAAGGATGTATGGCTAATGTCAGGTGTGCACAATGTATTCTGTATTTTGCATTGTGTATTTTAGGCATTAGGTTGTTAGAGCGGTGTACACGTTTTTATGTGTAGTAGTCATTTGGGCAACACAATGGAATGCTACGACACCAGAAGCATTGTCATTATGAAATGCATACATTTACTGTTCAATTGTTGCTATTGATTTATCTAATTTATTCTAATTGTCATAATATGAAAGATTATATTCAGGAAAAGTAAGAAGTAAACAGGAATAAATGCAATAGAATTATTTGAAACGTCGTGAAAAAAAAAAAGAGAAATGGCGTACTAACTGGGAAGACATATGAGCCAAAGTCACTAAACACTTGGCTGATTTAACTGTAGTTGACATCTACGTAATGCAAAGCGTCAGCGAATCATAGCACCATGAGACTCCGACATGCACCAAGCTGGTAAGGCCCAAGCAGCCCGAGACGTGCTTTGTCATTTTCCTATTGCGTAGTTTTCTAAGACGGCAACAGAAAACCAAAATGAAATCGAGCTAGTGGGCGCCGCCGAAATATAATGCTGGCAAAGCAAAACATGACGCTCACTTTATGCCACCTGCAGCAGGGTACGGTGATGCGATTGAGGTATTGCCTTTTAAAAGCATGCAGAATGCTTTCAACAGCACCACCCCACATGCGCTCTCAAACAGATAGGTGAAGGTGCTTATAGCAATGATGTATAGCTGTGAATGCGATGTGCAACAACCTGTGAAAAGATTTGCTGGTATTGGAAGAGGAAGCTGAGTGCATGGCGGCATTTTAATGCAACATGGGCCGGCGAGTACTGTGGGGAAGCTACTGTGGCTGGTGTCTACTGCTCTCGATCGTGCATGCCTCATGCCTTTTCTTGTTCACATAGGATGTAGCGTATCATACAATCGTAGTTTGGTGATGTGCTGAACGTTGGTGGTGAAAGATTGTGCTTTCCAGGAACATATTAACACGTAAAAAAGAAGCGTAACTGTGTTGTGTCATTTTTTTGTGTTCTCAATCGTGAACATTGGCACCAGGAAATCGTACGAAAGGGATCGTATCAATGAGGTTCTACTGTAATTGGAGGGAGTTTGCAGGAAAACAGTACGTACAGTAAGCTTGTCATGAGAAAGCAGGTGACAGGGTTTGTCAGAAATGTTGTCTTGTATGATGAAGTGCATAAACGAAAAAAAAAGAGGAGATTTAAATTTATTGATGCATGTGTGGTGCATAAAAAAAAAGAAAAAAAAGATTAAGATGACAACAGAAATAGCACAACAGCAGAAAGAGCACAAAGGGCGACACAAGGTAAGCATGTGAGGAGAAGCTTTTAATTGGTGGAAGTAGCAGCTGGCGTACTGAGTCGGACACGCATACTCACATGATTGCCTAGTGTGGTAGCTCAAGATAGTACTTTTTGTGCTTTTGTTGTTTTACCAGCCCACCTTCCATTCTCTCCTCTTTTGTTTTCTTCAACTCTTGAGTTAAAAATTGAAGCATTGAAAAACTGTTTGAACATGGTAAGAAAATGTTCCTGATTTGTCTACAATGCTGCCGTGGACATGCGAGGAAAATATCATTGTGCCACGTGCAACAAGGAGCCTACAATTTCACATTTAGGTCACTTGCTCTCTCCCATGTCTTTCGAGGCTCCCCAATCTTTTTTTTTTTTCTGCCTTATGCCACGCCAGCGATGACACTACAGCCAGTGTGACGGCCTGCAGACATACCGTATTTACTCGATTCTAACGTGCCCTCGATTGTAATGCGCACCCGTTTTCTGTGCCCCCCCCCCCCAAAAAAAACATCCTTTACAGTACCGCGCACCTCATGCTTTCAAACAGAAATACAACTTTCTCTCATTTGGAAAAATAGATTTACTCCCGATGCACTGAAGTTGCGATGGATAAAAAAAGTCGCAGTTTCGCACGAAAGGCGAAGTATCGAATGCGATAGCAAATTAGTAGACCGCTATACGAAGTAAAGATAGCAGTTTTATTGGCCGTATAAACTTGGAAACATTCGCTTACTAAATAAATTAACAAGCACGGTGTCATGCGCGCACAAGCACACATGAACCCATCTCGCTCGTTGTCCGCGGAAACGAGCTGTCAAAACGTGCTGGAGTGACGAAGCGCGGCAAGTGAATTTACCTTTGTGCTAGCATGCCTCTCGGTTCAGCGCGACCTATAAGTGGCGAAAACACAGCGCACGACGGACTTTCCCCGTCGCAGAACGCTTTCAAGATAGGGCCAACGCGATATCATATCGCCGAAGTGGATCGTCGCAGAATACGTCCTGCTTCGGTCCACTGAAAGTCTACCGCGTTGCTTTGCTGGCGAAAATCCTCTCCTTCTGTTTGCGCCAGTCTTGCACGCAAGTTTCAGATTCTCCGAACGTTCGTGAAGCGGCCCGATTTCCGTCCGTCTCCGCAAACATGATCACTTTCCTTTTAAATGTGGCATCATGATGAACTCGGCACTTCATGCTGATAGAGAAGGCGTAGAAAACGGGAACAAAGACGGTAGACTAATGACTAAGCATGTGTACTGCAGCACATGGACCAAGCAACAACAGCTAGGCTAGAGTAGCTAGGCTCGACGCACGTGCGAGGCGGTCATTTGGAATGCCAACGGCTATATGGTAACGCAGACTTAGGGTCCTACTCGAGTCTAATACGCATGCAATTTTGTACCTGTGTTACCGGAAAAAAGGTGCGCGTTAGATTCGAGAAAATACGGTAAGTGATTGGGCAAGTGTCCACACCAGTAATTACTTGCGGGAAAAGTTTGTGCACCCTTACAGATTTTATAAAAAATAAAAAGGAAGCAGTGATTCTTAATGTGTCCTGGTCGTCGAGTAACAACTCCTTTGTTGCTCTCAGGCACCTTTGTCAGACGCCAACCTTAGAGGTTACTTTAAGTGCACTGTAAAAAGAAGAAGAAGAAAAAAAAAGAAATAAGCTGTAGGCAAGGCATCACTACTGGCGCTGCCACAGCTAGGAGGAACCAATAAGTTGAGGGAGAATGATAAGTCAACATTGTGCTCTTTATACCTCTTTTCAAATTAGGTCCATTTCAAAAAAATGTCACAGTTTCGGCCTAAGGGCGAAGCAATGAATGCGATAGCAACACAGCAATGTCATACGAAGTAAGGTGAGCGGCTTTGGTAGCAATATGAATTGTAGTAAACATGAGCTGATTAAGTAAGCAGGTGTGCTGCGGCGTAAGTAGACCGACTTGAAGAGAGACTCGATGACCATGAGAAGGCGCGTGTGAAACGGTGGTGTTGATGAGAAGCGCTTCCCGTGTGCAGCGCGTGCGAAGGGACACACCTATAGCGCTGCACTGCCGATCTGGGCAGCATTGCATGTGTAGCGTGCGTTGGAAAATGTGGCCCTACTATTACTAACTGTGGTGTGAGCGCGCACAAACAAACATGAATAGATCACACTGAATGACTGCAGACAACGACTGTCAAAACGCTGGCAGCAAGCGCATATACGCCGCAGCGGGCGAAGGTACGTGTGGTCTATCGCTTCAACGGAAACTGAGCGGCGAATGCACAGCGCATAAAGTTCAGAGCCGTGTGGAGATAAGAGACGTTGCGAGCGAGCGACGAGCGCGGTTGTTGGCAGAGTAGAAATGCGCCCCCCCCCCCCCCCCCGCTCCCTCCGGCGCTCGCTTCCCGCTTCCTTGCTTGCACGCGGAAGATTGAGTGCGTTCGCTCTCCGTGACAGCGTGCGTCCCCGCACGCGGCGTGCGGCGAAGATTTTATCTATACGGAACCTCACGGCGATGGCAGAAATCCAGTGGAAGTGTCCATATAATTGCTATCGCAATAAAATTTATCTGGGAATATATATTCATTTAAATGCATCACACTTATTCCAGCATGTTTCTCAGGTTGCAAGAAAAGTTTTCCAGTGTTACTTAAGGAGCACTGACACATATTTTTGAAGTTTCAGAAACTCTCCCACACGCTTTTCACACTACATTAAAGCAGTTCTAAAGTTACACTCGAAATGCCTGACCTGGCAGCGTATTTCAAATTGCTAGTAGATACAGCGCACGACCGCTGGCGCCACGCTGCGCCGCTCGCGCGTACCATGTTTCTAGCCACCGCCGTCGGAACGGAGGAGGCGTTGACGGAGAAAACGCTGGGCTGGTGGTGACTAGCCTGCTGTTGGGATCGGTGGTATTATAAACGCATCACTGTTTTGATGATCCAAATATAATCTCACTATCAGGGAGTGAGCAGTCTACCTGACTGGAGCAGTATTTTTTTATTTGGGGTGTTGTTACGCTGCGCTCTGCAACACCCCAACAACCGCCACTTCGCGTCGGCGCCCGGCACCACGGCTGCCGCCGTGGCACCGGGGTTCAAACGAACACGCTGGCAAACAGAGAGGAAAAAAAAAGGAAAAGAAGCGTGATAACAATAAAAAAAAATTTTAGCCAGGGCGGGATTCGAACCCGCGTGCGCATGATCCCGAAGCGAGCGCCGTAACCACTCAGCCACACAGACACTTTTTTTTTTTAACATGGTATTTATTACAATGAATGAAATGTTGTATTAACCAGTTCCCCCTTCTACAAAAACTTTTTTTATAAATTACACACTGAACATTACCCGTTAAAACATGGCTGCATAAAAAGAATATTTTCGTTTCGTCTGTTAACTGTCGCCTATGTGACGTGCCTGAAACCATTGAACACTGTTTTATTGTTTGTAAAGATGCCATTTTATTTTGGGATGTTATCCATAGAAATTTGCAAAAATATTTTGATATAAATTCTCACAGTATCCGATATCTTGTTGCACCGTATGAAGATGTTCCATTCGATATGTTTTTACTGATAGGCCTTCATAGCCTATGGAAATGTCGTATGCAAGACCGAAATGCAGAAAAAACAATTTCCTCGAGATCACATTTCGTTCAGATGATCATACACTTAAAGGACATTTACGACCAAGAAGAATGTCAGCCGGCTTGGTATCCACTTTTGATTAGGTGTTTAACTCTCTCTTACAAGTTTTTGCTGTGAAGGACGGTGTTGCTGTGTGTGACGTTATCTTCATATGGACTGCTCGTTGACGTTTGATTAGTTATGTCCACCTAGTGCTCATATTATTGTAAATAGTTCCTCAGCCACACAGACACGCTTCCAAGGGTTGCATTCATGCGAACCATATGATTGCATTCGAGCGCCCTCGTCGAAAAAAACCACCTAGAAACGCGGTACGCGCGAGCGGCGCAGCGTGGCGCCAGCAGTCGAACGCTGTATCTACTAGCAATTGGAGTGTTGCGACCTGGCATCATCGACATTATCATGACATCATATCACAGAGCTAAATACGTTGGCACCCTATAGCAGTGAGGCTAGGCACGATATCATAATGTTGCTCCTAAAAAAAGGCCAACACGAATGCTGCAAGCATTTCTTATAGCTGTGCTCACACGTGGCAGACGCGTAAGTAACAGGGATGGAGTGAGTCAGCATATAATGACGTCACGATGCATCTAATTCCTGGATGCTGAAGCCGAAAATGGTTTGTAGAAAGAAGTATTCTATAGTATATTATTTAAGGCGATCTGACACTTACTGCTATTTTTGTCTCAGGTTTAGAGGATTTGGACATTCATTTGCCGCAAAAAAAAAAAATAAATAAAACGACAGAGAAGTAAAAAAGTCAGACATTTACAGAGCATTTGTGTAGATATTGTGTGGACCTGTGGAAATGTATATTTTTTATGAAATATGCCAATGGAACTGCAAGTGCTTCTGTTCAATACCACTAGTCTGCCTATTATAGATGTGTAATTTCACCTCGCTTTATATGCAGCCTTATATAAAGTATAGGGCTCATAAAAAGTTATAAATATGAAAACAAACTTTCTTGGAGCTTTCTCTATGGGTCTGTGTAAGTGCATACATTTTACAAAATGTGTTCATCAATTTGCAAATGAGTTGTATGTAGGTACCTCACAACATGACAGCTCATAGTGCCTATTAGATGTAATGGTGCTTTTTCTGATCACCATTCTGCCTCCTATAAATTTAATGTAATTGGACATCTTAAGTTACAGTCCCTATGGAAAACAAGAAGTACTATGATTCTGGCTGTTACAATGCTGATACAATGCAAGATCATACACTACAAAGGAACACTTAGTATTGTTTAGTAGAGCCACACTGTACATCTAGGCAAAAATGAACTGTTGTCTACAACTGTTCATGCTGTGCATATGACATTTTCATGTAATTTTCTTGTAATATGGTTGAGCCCAGTTATAACAAACCTGGATATTTTGTATTGTGTATGTTGAATAATGAAAATATCTCATTGAAGGTCGCATGTAGTGGAGCATTGTATGCCCATATCAAACTCCATCCAGCAGCACATTCAATATATTGAATGATGCATAGCACCATGCTCCTGCAAAGTTGATTTACCTTGGAACTTCCGTTTCCCTTGCTCTCCTTCAAGTGACACCATTCACTTTCCTTATTCAGAGACTTGCTTCAAACGCACTTGTTGTAACACAACTTGTTATACTCGTTATACGTGTTATACTGCAGCGGCGGCTGCGTATGGTACGGCTGAGTGTGGCCGCATGGGCCCTATCTTGAAAGCGATCTGTGGTGGGTACAGAGTCTAGGCGCGCTGAGAGCTGATAGCTTCGTGTGCACTGTGTTCTCGCTGCTGAGTTTGCATTGAAGGAGAGGCAGCACGAAGGGCAATTTGCTCACTGTTGCTGCCGCTCTTCCTCATGCCAGCATTTTTACAGCGAGTGTCCACAGTCATTCAGTGAGATGTGATCATGCTTGCTTGTGCGCGCGTGACACTGTGCTTGTTAATTTGATTAGGTTAGGTTAGGTTACAGCGAGTGTCCACAGTCATTCAGTGAGATGTGATCATGTTTGCTTGTGCGCGCGTGACACTGTGCTTGTTAATTTGGTTAGTAAGCGAATGTTTACAAGATTATACGGCCGATAAAATTACTCTTCTGACTTCGTATAGCTATCTAATAATTTGCTATCGCAATTGATGCTTCACCTTTCTGGTGAAACTGCAACTTTTTTTAACTCGTGTTCATGCAGAGGTGCTTGAAAGTTTTGTCTCACTATGTCTCTGTAAGCTTTTGTTCGTTCAGAAGCTCCAATATGATGGAACAATGCAGTGTTGTAAGTGAATGTCACAGTGCAAGTCTCACTTGTGATGTGCAGGGTGCCACAGTCTGGGAAACATGATTGAAGAGCAAGTAACTTAGAACCCAAGCACCAGTTTCAATGGAGCACATGATATCAATCGAAGTTTGGTCTGTTTTTCACTGCTTAAGTCACGCCAAGCAATGCCAAATGAATACTTGGGGGAAGTGCCATTCTTCCATCCAAAAACATGGCTTTTAGTTAAGCAAAGGTGAAGTGGAAATTATTATAAAGTATTCCTTTACCATATGTTCATGCATTGGCAAAGCCAGAGGGGGGGGGGGGGGGGGGCTGCCCTGCTCCTTGAGACATTCTGGCTGACCATATTAAGCTTGCAGCAAGATAAATTGTTATTTTATGACAGTGGGCACATTTCTGATATCATTGATGCAAAAATTATTTATGTAAGCAGGATACGTTGAATTGCAGTGATGATGTGCTGTCAACTTGTAGCAGACACCCCACTGTATACATTGTGTGGTGTACAATGTTTTTTGAGATTGAGATTGTATGCGCCTAAGTGAGATAACTATGCATGTCCTCAAACAAGGTACCCTGTGTGTGTATGTGTGTGCGTTTCTGTGGTGCTTTCAGAGTTGAAACTTCATTGCTATCATTTTATATTGTGTATGTCTGCTTATAAGAATGCTGCTTTATGTAGTGCAGCTGGAATCTGCAAATATTATGCATGGCATGGTTTTGAACATATAAATTTTGAATTCTTTCTAATGCAAGTATAGCATTTATTGCTGTGTAAAACCTATTGATCCTTGCACTTGTGAGGAATTAAACATTTTTTTGCAGCTACTGGTCTATTTTTGTACTTGCTTTACAGGCGTGACTTCATGCTTATTTATTTATTGTAATCGCTACTGGCTGCAAAGTTGAAGTGCGACATCGTTTTCTACACTAACGTTTGATGAGCGAACATGGCAACGAAAGTAAAGCTAATAAATCCATTAACTATATGTGGCTTGTGCTTTTTTTAAGCACACTGTTATGATTGTACTACTGGAGAAAGGTAGGCAGAGTGTGAAAAACTGCAGAAAATGTTAGACTTGATTTAAGAAGTGCTCTATGGGCCATCTTGTAGTCTCTTTAGCACTTTTTGTTTTTACAGTGTTAGGACGTTTTCTGATCTCGTTGCCCAGTTTCGCGCTGTCGGCAGCGAGAGCTAGAGAGGTGAGAGAAACGCATGCGAAGCTGTGTGTTGCTTGATCAGCGACACCATCTGGGTGGCAAAACCCACCGATTGCGCCCGTCGCCGTTATATCATCGTTGTTCCTTCATAATTCTATCGTAATCTTGCTGTCATCATTCAATCGTGATTATGACGCCGTCGTCATGCATTTGTCGTCGTGATGCCTTCGTGGTCGTTCCATCGTCTTTATTCCAGCTTCGTCATTCGATTCTCGCCATGATGTTGTCGTCACATGGTGATTGTCACGCCTTCGTCGTCATATATTGTCCTCAAGCTGTCGTCACACTGTCATACCATCGTCATCCCATTGTCGTCATAACGCCTTCGGCTGTGCCAGTCTGTGCTTAGAATTTAGAAAGTTGGTGAGCACTCGAGCACTGGAGAGGATGTGTAGTACTTCATACGAGAACACTATAAAAGATCCTTTACATTGAAATGTCACAGAGGAAGCAGGATCTTAATTCAGACCCCCAAGCGATTTGGCGAGCTCGAGTGCTAGTATGTATGTGCTGTATAGTGCTAGTGTATACCAGTTTTACAGCGAACCTGTATATGGCTAGGTGAAACCAAAATTCGTCCGTCCGATGTGCACAGAAATGTGGGCCGATCCTGGTGATAGGGCAGAAAGGGTCCAAGCGCAATGGCACATAACCCTGTGGACTCCGGGTGGTGAGCTCCGGGACCTGTAACGCACCCTTGAACTACTCTTGTCACACGGGAAAGAGAAAAAGAGGAGCGCCATTGGCCGTGCCATCAGTGACGTCATTAAATGTTTCCATGGAATAGAGTGTCCGTATACAGTAAAAGCTCGATGATACGATCACGGCTAATACGAATTTCCGGATGATACGAATTTTTCTGTGGTCCCGGCCGACCCCCATTACTTTGCAACGTGCTAGAGAACGGTTGTTACGAATCGATTTTCAGCCTGCGTCGGTTGATACGAATAAACGCCGCCCCACCGACGGCCGCGAATGAGAACAGCGCGCAGTCACGCGCTTTCTCTCCTCTTTTGGTGCGGAGGCGCGGCGCCGGACAGCGCGGACTCCGCGACTGGGGAAGCGGTGGCGCTTTTGGTGCTTTTGTACTTTTCCTCCTTTTCTGCGAGCAGTCAGATGGAGTGGCTGCTGCGCTTCGGGCCGCGTTCTTCGTGTTTGCGCCATTTTGCCTAGTCGCAGCGAGCTATGTCTCGCAAGCGGAAAGCACTCTCCTTTAAAGAGAAATTAGACATTCTTCGAAAGGTCGATGAGAATCCCAAGAGGAAGCGGACGGAGTTGGCTAAGGAGCTAGGCCTCGCAACGTCAACACTGAGCACAATTGTTGCACAGCGAGACGATCATGAAAAACGTGCTTTCGTTCAACGTCAACGCGAAGCAAGCGAATTCGAACACGCTTATTTCGAACATACCGCGCACCGACAATGCTCTTAGCAGCGCGCCAAATCACGCGGCGGCGCCTCCGACCGGCATTGCTCCGACACCGCCATAGAGCAAGAGCTCAGGAGAGACCCCTCAATGCCGCGCGCGAAGGAACGGTGGAAAAAAAAAAAAAGAACCCGCGGCGGAAATTTCCTTCTCTCTCAAATTGCAAGGTCGCCGTTTCTGCATCGCGCCGGAACAAGCGTGTACGTGCCGACTAGAGTGTTCTAGGCAACCGTATTCTAGCACACACTAGTGCCGACGTCTCAGCCACGCGGATAAAATGGCAGTGAACCCTTCTCCTCTATTTTCTAGTCACATGTTGACCTTGCACGCTGCGGCAGCAGCGCAGAGGGAAGCAGCAGCGGAGGCACAGTCGGGCCAACGAAACTGCCACGCCCGCAAACGCTCGCTTCCCGATAACGGCAGAAAACGAAACTTCAAGGGGCGGCTAAAATAAGCTGGCGCCAGCACGGAATCGAAGGTGAGAGAGCTACGAGGGCGAGGGGAGCCACCGAAGCGGCGGAGTTGAGGCGGCCAAATCCGCTTCCCTGGCGCCCCCTCCTCCCTCACCTTCGACGGTCTCCGCGCGCACCCGTGTGCCGCCGCCGCCCGCTCGCTCCCTGAAGCTTCGTTTTCTGTCGTTGTCGGGAAGCGACCGTTAGCCGGCGTGGGCAGTTTCGTGGCCCGCGCTTGCTATGCGCTTGCGCGCCGCGATATTTCACGACTCGCACCGTTCGTGCATCGTGCTATGGTGCACGAATACTTCAAAAATACGTCCTTTTAATTCGAACAAATTTTCGGGCCCCTTCGAGTTCGAATTATCGAGATTCGACTGTAGTTTTAATTGTTTCGATGATACGAATTTCGGCTAATACGAATATTTTTCGTGACCCCGTGAGATTCGTATCATCGAGCTTTTACTGTAATTTATATCGTAATAATGCAATGAAACATAAGTCTAGAACGGCTGAACTTCGCCTAGGAGATCTCCAGTCAGATCGCCTCACACTAGAAAGCTGCAGCACTCCCCAAGAGTCAGTCCTCTCACCTTTCCTTTTTAACATCACCATGGCAAAACTACTACCCTTATTGGACCAAATCTCTGACCTGAAAGGCAGTATTTATGTGGATGCCACCACCTTCTGGGTAAACAGGCAATGATGCGCACATTGAGGCAACATTACAGGAAGCGGTCCACACCGTGGAATCCTACGTGAATGATAAGGGACTCGCATGTTCACCGCATAAATCTGGGCCGCTATTTTGTAGCGATGCCTTTAATGTCATAATGCCTTCTCGCGCTTATCGCGCTTTGTCAGTGGTCAGAGCGACGGTCCGCTCGCGTTATCAATGTTGATATCGTGAGCGGACCGTCGCTCTGACCACTGACAAAGCGCGATAAGCGCAAAAAGGCATTATTACTTTAAAGGCATCGCTACAAAATAGCAGCCCTGAGCTGGTCCTCCTGCACATATTTCGTGGCAAGCAGAACATTAAGGGCACCTCACCGAAAATCACTATCATCGTGAGCAATCAGCCTATCCTCGAGGTCCACACAATGAGGGTCCTAGGTCTTCACCTTCAAAACACCGGACGTAATGCGGAAACATTAAATCGACTGGAGAGCAAAGTCTTGCAAACCCTCAGAGTCATCACCAGGATAAGTAATAAGTATGCAGGCATGAAGGAGTTGAACCTGCTTTGGCTGGTTCAGGCTTTCGTGCTTAGCAGTTACACACTACTGTACCTCCGCTTCATGTCGGTCGAGACGCTGCTGCGGAAAATGTACAGGACGGCCGCTGGTCTCCCTATACAGACTCCTGCGGCCAAACTCTTTGCTGTAGGACTCCACAACACATTGGACAAGATGATAGAGGTGCATCTCACGGCGCAATATGAAAGATTATCCCAAATCCCGGCAGGTCGCTTCACACTTGCCGAAGCTGGCATCCATTACACCCATGTCCTAGCCCCCAAGGTCAACACCTCCCCTGACCAGTGGAGATTCCTCAAAATTACTCCCATCCTCCGAAACATGCATCCTACCCATCACTCAGAAAAAGGGGCAGAATGCGCCAAAGCCTTACACACATTTTAAATCCCATAGAAAAACGACGTACGTTGACGCGGCAGAGATCACGGACCACCTGGCGTTCTCGCTGGCCGTCGTCA
Source organism: Dermacentor silvarum (assembly GCF_013339745.2). NCBI lineage: Eukaryota > Metazoa > Arthropoda > Arachnida > Ixodida > Ixodidae > Dermacentor > Dermacentor silvarum. The sequence continues at coordinate 196,152,784 of NC_051154.1, read as the reverse complement.
ACTACGAAGGTCAACTTATGTCGGGAGGATCGGTAAAAACGTCTAACCCGGAAGAGGCGGAGGAAGCGGCTATTGCCTTCCTCTCTACCTCCATAAGCAACTCCAAATCCGCCATTCGAAATTTCACATGGGGACACATTTCCCGAATCGCCAATTCAATCCTAAATCATAACTACTATTACCACAGCACCATCCAAATTCTCTGGACTCCGGCCTAATCCTTGCTTCTCGGCAATGAGGCCGCCCACGATCAGGCTCAAGCTTTCGCCTCCCGAACCCAGGGCGCACTACCGCCCGGAGTTGAGGATGTGGAGACGGAGATGATGGAGCCATCGATATGCGACCTTATGGTAACGTATCAGGAAAGCACTCAACATTATCAGTTGGCTAGACTCGTCTATCTGCCCGTAGGTAAAACACTAAAAGACAGGAAATTGTCTGGAGGCAACTACAAACGAATATCTTCCCATTCCTCTTAATATACTCATACATAAACCCCTCGATATACTCTAGCTATTGTAAACTCTGCCTAGCAGAACCAGCAGACCTCTATCACATTTTATGGTGTTTCCCTCACATACCCAGGGCTTGCAAATCGCTATTCCTCAGCAGTGGGAGGCTTCGCTGCTCAGCTCGGATCCGTACGTGCAAGTCTGTGTCACGCAACGGGCAGAGGCAGCCGCCAGGATCCAAGGACTTCTGGCTACCTGACCACAAGTGGCCCCCTGCCAATTGACATTTTAGTTCCATTTTAATATGGTTCTGAATATAAGTTTTTTTTCCTCCTCCTGCAACTCTTATTTTTTACGGTTGTAGCTCCTATAGAAATACGCATTTGCAGCCAGTGAAGGGTATGTTTCACTCCTGAAGTTTTTGCACATTTGTGTGAAAGGTGATGCTGTATACACTTAGCAGCACAGCTTCAAAAAATTAAATCTGGAAAGAGGGGGGGGGGGGGGGTTGATGTCTACTGAGATGCATCTATGTATTTCTAAGGAATCATCCTTGACTTGCTCCTGACATGGAAGAAGGCTGTTGAGATTGTTTGTTGCTTAATCTCGTGCCTAAATGCACTATATCTTGATGTTTCTGAGCACGAACACGGGAATGCATGACTTTCAGTACTACCAGCGCAGCCTAGCGGCACGTCAGAATCGTGCGCATCTGTGGCGAGAGCAGCCTCCATGTGCGCGCCTCAAGTCACCAGAGCGTTCTCATGGGTGGCATTCTTTGCCTCTTTCACCTAGGATGCCTCGATAGTACCGCTTCTCGCCGTTGTGTTCGCCGGCAGACGCTTAGAGGATAATATGTTTGTACTAACTCAGTGCATAGAGATTTCAGTAGCTCAGAATAGACCTTTATTGATAGCATTTCTAGATTTCAAAGGAGCCTATGACAACGTAGACAGCGAATTTTTATGGGATATTCTTAAACACGAAGGCATAGATGGCGATTTCATGGAGCTGATAAGGGAGATATATAGAGACAACCAAGTACAAGTTGTATGGCAAGGTCGAAAAGGTAATGAAATGGTGGGAATTCACCAAGGATTGAAGCAAGGATGTCCTCTGTCTCCATTGTTGTTCACACTTTATGTTAAGGGCATAGAAAGACGACGGGAAAACAGTGAATTAGGGTTTGATTTATCCTATATGCGTAATGGACAAATAGTGCAACAGAAGCTCCCTGGACTGATGTATGCGGACGACATAGTGCTACTAGCGTACAATATAAAAGATTTACAGATACTTGTGAATATCTGTGGCCACACAGCGACAAATCTAGGCCTTAAGTTTAGCACAGAGAAATCAGGAATTATGATCTTTAATGAAGAGACGAATAATTACGTGGTGTCAATTCAACAGCAAGTCATACCCATAGTCAAGCAATATAAGTACCTCGATGTATACATAAACGAAGGGAAGACTTACTCAAGTAACCACCAAGATAATATGAAAATAAAGGGGAAGTGGAATGCAGCAATAATGAAACACAGAGCACTGTGGGGCCACAATAAGTATGAGGTGGTGCGTGGAATTTGGAAAGGAGTAATGGTACGTGCCAGCGCTGACGCTCGCAAATGCCATACTATGCTTAAAATCGGATATCTTGTCAGGGTTGGAAGTTAACCAAAGATCAGTAGGCTGGTTGGCTTTGGGAGCCCATGCTAAAACCACAAATGAGGCAGCGCAGGGGGACATGGGTTGGGCCTTTTTTAAAGTCAGAGAAGCACAGAGCAAAATTAGTTTTTAAGAAAGACTCAGGAACTTGGATGAAAATAAATGGGTGGCTAAGTGCACAAATATCTGTACCTGAAAAGCGTGGACACAGAATAGAGGAAGAGGTCATGAAAGTTGGCAACCCAGTACAGGATAATTGAAACTGTAAATAGACAACCAGGATTCATCCGAAAGAAAGAGAAATAGAGACAGTGAATTGGATGCAAAAAATTGAAACAAAAAGGACCATGGAGATTTAAAAGAGTGAGAAGAAAGAAATTAGAAGGGAAAATCTGTATCATAACACAAAGGGCAGTGTCTTGCTATTTGAGGCTTGAGCCGGTTGCCTAAGGACCAAAACATACCGGAACACGTACGGCATCGGGTGGCCGCCACTGCTACTATGGCGTAGACTGGCAACGACGCGTGTTGCGGCACATATATTTACGTGAGTCGGTGCTCTACAATCGGTAGTTTGTGCGTTCGTGTTCGGGAATGGAACCTGGGAATACGTACGTACCCGGCAGCTTCTTTGCCGTAGCGAACGGGTGGACGAAAAGCCCAAACGAGATCAAGATGCCAAGCAATAATCAGCTGAGTGCTTTCTTGGCGGCATGTGGATCGAGGTTCGCAAGACAAACTGCGAAAGGGAAGAAATTCACCGAAGAGGGTTATGTGTGCAACATCATGTTTAATAAATTGTGTTTTACATCCCCCATATGGACTTCTCCGAAGTATATGCCTACCGTCAATGAAAGGCGGCTACTACATAGTACATGCGGTCATAGAGGAAGGAACGGGCGACATACTGGCAGGCCACTGTCTCTGCCCAGCCGGGTGAGTAGAAGTTTTGTTTATCATGACATCTCGTATGTCTATACGTACTGGCTCTCTGGTTTTACCGTTTCGTGTCGTCGCCAGGCCGAGCTTTGGAGGTTTACTGTGTTTAGAGTGCGTGGGCTCGCTGAATGGCAGTGCGCAGCAATTGGAACGCGATACTCTGAGCATGTGGCTGCAGGCGCTTTTCGCAGCACTGGTGAACGCCAGGTGATCGCTGGGGGGCCAAATGCAGTCACAACGCATGTCAAAGGGTCTTGCTTTCATCGTATGCCCTGATGCCTCGGCTATGTGTCCCCAGCGCGCACCGGCAGCGCAAGAAAGCGCCTGCAAGCCGTGTTCTCCGATGTCGCGTTTCGAAAAATCGCTGTGCACTTGCATACTTCGGCGTGTTCGGCGCGCGTATCTCGTGGCTAGAGCCGTGTCAGCTACGTAGTGTTTGCTGGCATGCACGTCGCGTACGATTCAACTTTTGGTCAGCTGGCGCTAAGGTAAAGCGGCATGCCGTTCCTGTCAGGGTCTCACTTGCGTCGCCAGTGACACTTTTGCAAAATTGAGTACCCGCGCGGTACCACGAGAGACTATAGACAAACTTTTTAAAGCCAGTGGTCAATCACTCTGTTTACTGCAGTATTTTACATAGGACCCGTAGCTTGTTTTCATTGCAGTCAAGTTTGGCAAGGTTTATGCAAGACTATCGAGACCTAATAGTTCTTATGCGCAACGCTATCGTGGCTACTTGCATGCATGTGTGGTAAGCAAGTACAGTCAATCATAACAGGAGAAATTTGTGCCCAATAATCACTATTTAAAAGCATGTCTAGGCTGTCTGATGCACGTTGCCCAGCCCTTGCTCTATGTTGAATGCCTTGCAGATCAGCACTAATAATATACACTGTTACCATGATTCCTACAGCCTCAGTGGAAGCTGCCAGCACGTTGTTGGCCTGCTGCTCACAGCTTGCAACCTGGCACCACAAGGAGAAGACACAACATGTACGGATGTCTCCTGTGCATGGATTGTGCCCCCTCAGGGTAAGAAAAATGCTGTACACTGCTAAGTGACGTTCCTCCTGTCTGTATTCCAAAGTGTGCATCTCTACCTAAAATAGTTTAAATAGGAGCTCTTGTAGTCAGTTATGCTCTCTACATCTACCCAGTCTGCCGATTTCCCACACTGAAGTTGCTGCGTATTTTATAGCAGAGATGGCGGTATAGCCGAAATCTTAGCTGAATATTATATACCTTCAGCAGGATTATTAACTGCTTATGTCAAACATAGTTGTTGGTAATCTAGAGGTTGCTGGGGATATTTTTCAGTGTTTAAGCTGTTTTTGTGCTTGTAATCTGTATTTTCAGCCAAAAAGCAAGAACCAAGCTTGCCGCTTTCGGAAATTTTGTTTGAGAGCAGCAGGAGCGGGAACAGAGTTTATCATCCCACACCTGGACTGTTGCCAGCTGACCCTGCCAACTTCATCAGCAACTTGCAAGAAAACTCTCCGAGCTGCCTACTACTGCGCTATGCAAAGAAGATCAAGGCGTCAGACGAAGTACATAATATCTTAAACATCATTAAAAAGAATGTGACACCGTGTCTATGGACGAGAAGCTAAAAAACAGACAACAAACTGATTTTCAACTTGAGTCTTTTTATTACAAAACAGAAATGCATACATATTGCACAATGCAAAGCGAGAGCCATGAAATAACCCAAGAACAGCAGCACAGAGCAAATATCAACAATAGCGACCTGCTTTCGTCGACATTGTATGTCTGCGCACTCCAAATAGCACTTCTTTCCGCAATAAATTGATAGAGGGTTTGCTTAAATGTGATGTGCCTTTCGTACCATCTCGACTGCTTTTATGGTTTCACATGCACAGTGACCATGTTTGTTCAAACAAGGGTGTGCAGCAAACAGAGGTCAAACAAGGGCATGGCTGTGAATGGCTGAAAACTTTTTTTAGTATTGCGCTTATTATTTGCGCTTGCGCTGCGGTAATTTGTTATTTGCCCATGTCCCCCCTTTAACACTTTCTCATCTAGACTCTGTATCAGCTGCCACAGGAAAGAAGATCCTGTATACTACTTGCCTTCGGCATTTCACGTAATGGTTTAAGTGCCTGACAGTGCATTAGTGTTTGCATTTTATAACAGGACAGATTTACATATGAAGACAGGACAGTTAGTGTGAAGCAGAAAAACTACTTGTACTCATACATGCTGCCCCATCTTCCTTAATCAGTGCAAAACGTGGTGCATGGAGGGTATTACTGATACCTGGTCATGTATGTGAGCTTCCCTCTCCACCCGATTTCTTTTCTATTTGCCTGCTATAACTCTTGTTCTTTTTTTGTGCATTGCTTTTGCTACAGAAGCAGGTATCCTGCTGCCTTGAGGTGACCAACCAGTGCATTGAAGCTATCAGCTACAATGTGATTGCACAATTTCTCCAATGTAATTGTAGAACATGTCTTGACGATGCCTCTCTTTACCAAATTCCTGCGAGATGTTGCGTAAGGCAGCCGTAGTTTCTAGCTCATGCATATAGCATATATGACTGAGTCGTAGCCCTTATCGCCGCGTTGTTAACCCACCAGATAATCCACAGTGCAGACACTGGTACCACAGAAACACATGCATACTACCCAGTAGCGCACCCAGGATCTCTGCCAGGGGGGGTTGACAGTTTGCCAATACCTTCTAAACAGCACTAATTTCAATTTCTTCACCGGAAATTGTCAAAAATTCACTTTTTGCGAGTGTGCAGACGACTGCACGTCTTACATCTTAGTTGCAGTACTCAAATGCGCAAGGAAAGAGAAAGGGTTAAACAAAAGGGGGGGTTAGGTCGGCCTTGGAGGGAAGAGGGGGGGTTACAACCCCCCCCCCCCCCGTCAGTGTGCCACTGATACTACCATGTTAGCTCCTTTGCTCTAACTTTCATCAAACATCATGATGGCCACACAAGAAGTATGTGGTGTCGTATTGAAAACTAACCATTTTCTCTCTATGTTCATTTCAGAGCACAACAGAGACCATCGCTGCACAAGTAAGAACAAATGATGGATGCTGCAAGCAGCCATATATAGCCGACAGTGAAGATTTGCTGAGCATGACAAACTGGAGAATTATTCAGGAGACATTTGATGGTAAGAATGAACACATCGAAATTCATCAGCATAATGTTGAATTACATAGGCACATAGTTTTATTGAGCAAGTGTTATTTCATCAAAATACATGGAACTAACACTATGTGAAGTAAACATGCAGAGGGAGCACGTGCTTAAACTGCTCCAGGCCGAGTGAAACCAGTCATACAGCTCTTGCATAAAAATAAGACCTTACTGTAATAATGGTAAAGTAAATAGCACAACTGTCAATTTGTAAATATTACACTTGCCTAAGTGATTAGATGCAACTCAATGAGGCTAGAAAGCTACAGAAAATACTGATGAGAGTTTAACTGACAACTGGGCTAGTTGGTAATCATTCATTACAAGTACATAAGTGGAATAATAGATCAGGACATGGAAGGAAACAAGACATGCACCAATGTTCTGATTAGTCAGCGTGTTTTCTCTTAATGCAGCCTTTTCCATATTTGCATTGACTGAAAGTGTAAACCAAGTAGCATTAGTTGTATTGCTTCCCTGCAGCTGATCACCAATTTGCTCAAGTTAGGTCACACTTTTTTATGTCTTATGCTTTTGCAGCAATTCAGCCCCTGAGCCTCGATGACGGGGCAGTCATTTTAGAAAGCAAAATGGGCCAGGCAGAGAACGAGAACTGGCATCAGGAACGTATTGGTCGGCTCATGGCATCAGTGTTTAAGAGGTTGCTGCGGTGCAGAAAGCCTGATGGTGCCGCAAGGGACGTAACGTATCCTTGCCAAGTGAGCACCAAAGCCATGCGATATGGCAGGATTCAAGAGGACGATGCCGTTAAAGCATACGAAGAAATAATGGCATGCAGGGGCAGATATTTAACTACTGCATATACTGGGTTGCATGTTCATCCCCAGCACCCATTTATTGCTGTCTATTTATTCCAACACCCTTGCCATTCATCCCCAGCACCCATTTATTGCTGTCTATTTATTCCAACACCCTTGCCATTAGGCAAGGGTGTTGTCAAAGCAGCAGCTTCCGCAAAGTGCTGTTTGAAAATATCTGGTGACAATATAGAACTGAAAAAAGATCATGCATATTATTACCAGATACAAGGTATGATGGGTGTCACAGGTTTGAAGTGGTGTGATTTTGTAGTATGAACAAATGCTGGAAGTGTAGCAGCCTCAACACATGTGGAGAGGACTCCCTTTGATGAAGTTCTTTGGTGTACAGAAATTCTGCCTGGGTTGCTGCATTTCTTCAAACATTGCATAGTGCCAGAGCAGCTCACTCGCAGAGTAAGCAGAGGACTCCCTCTTTACAATGAAAAAATATATTGGATACAAAAAGAACACTGCATAATGCATCGTTTGGCTGTGTTAAGAGGACAAGGCCTTCAATATAATGTGCAATAAATGCTGGTATTCTGCACCAAAAAGGAGTTATTTTTTTCTCTGCTGGAGTTTGTGGCTCATAAAAATTATGTTTACAGAAATTTGGTGCCCTGAAATGAGGGCAAGTACGGCATTTTGCAGTTAGTGTACCAGTGTGCATAATAGCGTTTCATCATGCCGAGTTAATAATAGGTGTCTTATAGACCAATTTTCTCTTCGGAACTTGCGGAAAGTAGGGGGTACCACTTTTAGTCCAAGAAATACGGTAGTTGAACAACCTTCTACAGATTATAGCACACGGAAACTGGAGTACTGGACAGTACACGCTACTGCACGAACTATGCAACAATCACATCAGTAGTGCATTCCCGTTCTGCTGAGCAATTACTTGAAAGAAAGTACTGGTGAGCATGAATGTAAGGGAACTACAGAAAATTTTCATGCCAGTTAACATCCGAGTCTGACTGACTACGAATATGAAACGAGAATGTTCCAATGCAATTGCTTATGTGTTTTCTTGTCAAATGAAGTGTGTGCTATATTTGATAACTTCATGTACAGTGCTCCTAACTTATTTTTGACAGACTGTTTCTTACGAAATTTCGTTTTTATGATTTGACTCTTAGGCTCCAATATGTTTGAGAGTTTTCTTGTGTTATCTCTTTCATATTTTTTTATGTTTTTTGTTGCTTCACCTGCTGTATATTGATTCCTCTTGAGTGGAATGTATACTAGACATGACACTTGTACTTGTCAATATATTATTTGAAAATGTTTTGTGCTTCACCTACTGTGTCCATAAGAGGGCTGGTCAAGCTTTCCTAGTTTTTACCCTGCTCCTCTGTTGATGATGGGAATGTTGCTCTGTTCTGTTATAAATTGATAGTACAGGATCCATGAGAAAGCAGTCATTTAATAAAGACATTAAATGAGCTTGGTACCTTTGTGTGGTCGTTTTTTATTTATAGCTGTTATTTAAATGTTTACATGTGAATAATGTGACTCTTGCTGTATTTGTCACTACAAGCCTCTCTCAGCTGCATCTGTTGATAGAAACAGCATACTGTATGCCATGAACTATAGTATTCAGCATTCAGTTCCGCACTAAGCTGGTGTAAGAAAATGCGTGGGAACTACTGACAGCAAGTCCAGTAAGGCAACACACAAGGCGACCATTCGGGCCCTTGCTATTTATTTATTTTACATATTACAAGGTGTTGAACTAGAACTGTGCTCATTCACGGCAATAATCGGTGGCTGCAAATTAGACAGTAGCGCACAGGTCCTAAATATCTTGCCGGCGATGTCCAACATGTTTATAGGCACTGGCCTATCTAAAAAATGAAATTCCTTGATGCGCCTTATAACCCTTTCAACATGTATTCTAGCTCCAGCAATCTTTCGAGTAGCAATTACACCACTTGCAGAAAGCTGGTTTCCTTTCTTGAAGGGTGGGATAGAGATCTGAATGGTTGAGGGGAAAATGCTGTCCAAGTGAAAGCCTTTGCCTACCATTATGCCATCACCCGGTTGCAAGCATTTTAAGAGGCCACTTCTCTCCACTATTTCGGTGTCACTAACGTGACTGCCCCACAGCTCGGAAACAAAGCATACATAACCGTCAGGTGTGACACCTACAAGTGCCTTGAAGGTATTAAAATGCTTATAGGTTGAAAAAGTTTGCCTTTGTGCTTTTACCTTTGAGGACTTCTGAATTTTGACCTCAGTGCAGTGCAGAACTACTCTCGTGTTAGGGAAATCTGAAAATGCCTCTGGCATGTGTCGTTGTACTTCAGCTAAAGATGGCATCCGTGTGAAGGCAGAAAGCTCCTTATCTAAAAAGTTAATCCAGCTACAGAAAATGCGGCTCAGGCTAGATTGCGATATGCCAAACAACCTGGCTACTTCCTCTGCACAAACTCCCGTTCGTAGCCTGTACAAAACCATGAACAGTTCTTCTCGCTTTGAAAGCTGCCTGTCTTTGTCAATTTGCTGTTGCTGCTCATTCTTTTGGGGAACCCAGTACGCCATTCTCTGGGCATTCGCTTCAAGGTGTCCATACAAAGCATCAAACTGCGCTTTTCTCGTAAGTCCAGTGTAAAATTCAAATGCGGTACTATGAATTGTGTCCACAGAAAAGCTTTGCGATTGCAGCCTTTCACATCTGACTTCTAGCTCTTCAATTCTCTTCTTCATTGCAGTATGTTCTGCTAGCAGGCCGTTGAAACTGCTCGTGCTGACATTCTCTAGTTGTTCCTTAGCTGTGGCAGTAGTGCGAAGCATCAGCAATGCAGCTACACCTTCACACTCCCGTGATGAAGCAGTGAAACCTGTACATGCAACAAATGCAAGGCAGGTTAGAATAAGTGCAATGTTATTCACGCTTTGGAAATTACTATTTTGAATCGCAGGTGTATATCTCTGCTACAGTTGGACAGGTTCGCCTTGTTGGCATTCTAGGGTCTCCATCTATATAAACAACGTTGGCTGTCATGTATGCTTTTCGATATTACAAACAGTAATAGTCAGCGACAAGTCAAGCATGCAGGAGATGATTTTCCCAGAAAAAAGCATAAAGCACCTGCCCTTCGTGCCTTTATCCCCCAAAAAGTTTCCTTAGACTGCACTAGGCACGAACAAGTGCATCCAATGTTCAGCAACAATGATTGTGCTGCATTCATACATCACACGCACAAACAGTCAGAATGCCATGGAGACAAAGATAGCGTGCAGCATAAACTGGTAGTTTGTATAAGGTCTAAGAGGGGACCTCACTGGCCTGTACAAATTAGCAATACAAATTATAGCCCTTTGGTGTTCAGCTGTTTCTTTAGGTTCTTGGTTTCAACAATTTTTAAATAACCTGCTTGTTGGCTGCCCTCCACCTGTGTGCGAGAGTGCCCTGGTTAAGAAGCACTGCAAATAAATGACAAACTTGATTCCTTCACAGACAGGTGTCACTGAGCCCTGTCATTGACTATTATGCATTATGCAACATTTTAGATGGTTTATATATGTATGACAAGTGCTTGCCTGCTGTGCTCTCGGAAGCGGACATGTCTGTCTGTTCCATCTCCACAGAGTCTTCATCACCTGAGGAAATAATGTTGCATTTATGTTGCATTAGTATTCTTGCATAAAAGTAATATAGCCTAGTTTTGCAGAAAGCTTACTCACACTTTGAAGACGTCTCATTTGCCATTGAGTTCTGTTTTAGGTCTATCTGCTTCTCTGAAACAGCTAAATTTATAAAAAGGCAAATCATTCAAGTGAATAAATTACACATGGGCACTCGTACTAGCTCAAGTGAATCGCACTCATAGTCTTAATTTGTTTGAGATGCCTATATTTCTGCGTAGGTAACCTTAGGGAAAGACTAATAGGCAGATCATTATTGTGGATGGAATTAAGAGCAATAAAAAATGAAGGCTTGTCAAGGTCACACGACCTTTCTACATCGACAGAGCGTGGACTAGTGGCCAAAGAGCTACACATTACCACACCTTACAAAGCGTAGATAAATTCATTCCGGAAAAAGCCTGCACGAATGCATATAATAGTGTGACAGATGGATACCGTACCAATGCTAGGTAGGAAGGCGCGTCAACTCGTGCGTCCGCAGTCAAATAGTTCGCATTTCCTTATCATGCAAGCGCGAGCATGCCACGATAACGTGCTCCGTTCGCCTCCGCAAGACATACCTCGTCGGTGCTCACTGTGTTGTTTCATACGCGCTGCTGTGCGTACATAGCGTTGAAACGCGTCCTTTTTCTTGAACTCATCGGTGTAAACAAATAGAGATGGCACGTAGTCAGGGTGCCTGGGCGAGTTGGATGGCGATCCTGCAACACATAACCCCAGTGAATGTAGCACCACTGTGACTAGCCAAAGGGTGTACAGTACGTTAGACATTCACCAGAAATATGCGAACACCGCAAGAGTTATGAATCAATGCGCGGCAATCACGTTGACGCATAAAGGGCGATTTTTTTTTCTTCGCTGAACGGCTGAAATGAACCGTGAAGTCAGTCACGCACCGGGCTTGCACTCTTTGGCATTCAGTATATTCTATCGGTGAATGAAGGAGGTTAAGCACACTTACAAGGATTATTTACGGGTATATATTTGATGGGCAAAGTAAACAACAACAGCGCGTTGTGCCGAACGACACGCGGACCCGGCCGGGGCGCGCGTCCGTCGCCAAAGAGCGAGCCATAGCTCGCTCTTTTTGCCGTCGTATACCGTCCCTTTGAAGCAGAAGAGGTATACAGCTGTGTCGGAGGTACACAGCTGTGTCGTGCTGCTCAGAGCCGTAGCGCGAGCTTCATCCCTGTTAATACACGAAAGCAACAGCGGCACGCCAAGACTGGCAGTGCCGCACCGCTGCGCACTGAAAATAACTTGCAGCAGACGCAACATGCCGCATCAGTTACTCGAATGCATAAGCGACGTCGCAAGCAAAATGATCATAGTTCGTTTGCATACACACCTTTCACGAAGTGTTTTTCACACAGCCTTGCCGAACCTGAAGGCTCCCAGGGGCTGCCGTCTTCATTTTGGCGCCTCACAGCCCTGATCCATGCTTCACGGCGCTGGCGATCACGTTTCACCGATGGGAAGCGGAAGAAATGGATGTTGCTGCCGGGCACACCTCGAGAAGTACACCCATAAGCAGCACATGTTGTCGGCATCGCGCTGACAGGACCTTTTTGTTTTTTTATCAACTGCTCAGCCTCCAACACGACTGCAGGGTACGTACGCGGCCGGGTCGTCGACGACGCCGTACGAATTGTTTGTCAATCTGGCCGCTAGGGTTCTACGCATGCGCTGTAGGGTCATGCAAAAGGCGGATTCCGCGCTCGTTGAGAGAGAGCGCGGCAGGAAGAGCAGGCGTAAAGCCAGGCGCCCCTCGCCAGAGGAGGTGTTGCCTTCGCTTATCGCCTTTCTTCCGCCCATAGAGAAACTCTATGCTTCCGCCCTCTCCTCGCGTGACCGCCGGTGACGCGGGAGCGAAGCAGCTGGCGCCATCTTGTGCACGCTGCACCACCTTGCGATGCTCTCCCACGGCCGGTAGGGTGCCTCGATGTCCTCCTCGCCCGCCGCTCCGTACTGGCGGGCGAGGAGGACATCGAGGCACCCTAACGGCCGGGCTCGACTGGCGCGCGCGCTCGCGCGCGCCAGTCGAGCCCGGCTTCGCAATCGGCGCGCGGGCGGGATGCGCTGCGCGGTAATGGCGGCAGATACGAACTCGCGTGGGCAAACTTTTCGCTCCGTCTCGGTTAAGGGCAACGTAGGGACGCAATTTTCACGATTATTCTGCATGAAAAACACCCCCCAGAAGCAAAATTTCAATCGTTATATCCGATATGCGGTGAATAACATATCGTTATATATATATATATATATATATATATATATATATATATATATTTTCGCATAGCCCCAATGCATAAGTTGATACTCTTAGCTCGACTCATCGTTATAACCGATATATCGTTATATGTGGACTGCACTGTATACACAGTGTCGCCCGTAGTGCAAAGCACAGGCGGCGGTATCCAGCGTAGTATAATGTATCCTCACTGAAGGCCATCCCACAAAAAATGTCAGAGTTCTTCAATCAAACCAGTTTCGACATATTGTTTTTAGAACACGACACTCATTCGTGGTACGTACTTTCATGGAATTTAAGCACGCCTGCCATGTTTGCACGTCTGCCTTTCATTACCGTGCAGCGTCAAGCTGAGCGAGTGCGTCATGAAGAAGAGCTATGCGTCCTCAAATTGCAGATCATAGCTCGTGAAGCGCTCACTAGAGCTACGACTTTCGGCAGCATCTATCCGATGGTGAAGCTGTAAATGGGGTTATTTTGCCTCGTCTTCTCCGCCTCCCGCAATCAAGTCTTTAGTTTTGAAAACGGGCGATGAGGTGGCTCAAGGTTGCTTGTCGCGTGAGCAAACATTGTATGTTTTGCATGACCACGAAGCCCACAACGTTGACAAAGCTAACGCAAGAACTGCCCTAAGCCACAAAGATAAATCACAAGAGTTGAACTGTGACTGCGGAAGCGGTCTTTAGGTTTTGGTTGTTTGTTGGATTCATGCACTTCAACCGAAGAGGCTGCTGTGCAAACGAAAGTTAATGTGAGCCCCGTTTTCCATGACACTAAACAAAACGCAGCCTTGTACGCGGGTATAATCAGCAATACAGATTCCCGGCAAACTCACCCAGCCAAGTTTTCTCAGTCTATGAGAATGGACTCACCCATGATGTCAAAAGAAATGCCTAGTATCCAGTCAGTGACTCCAATGGTACATGACGTAAGTGTGAGCACCCTATCTCAACAGCTTATGCTAATTTCAACATGTCAGGTGAACCCAAACTACAACAATGAACCGCCTGTAAGACATAATGAAGGCCGTACTCACGCACCTTCACATGTTAATGGAGACGACCAGACGGATGTCTGGAATCTTCCACTGAATCATGAAAAAGTTCATTCGGGGAATTCGACAGCTTATTTCAATTCTAAGATCCCAACAAGATCTAGGATACCAGACAATCGTTTTGTGCAAGCTTATACCACGCACATAGGAGTGGCTGACCTCACACGACGCAGCACATCTGGCGTTGCTTGGCGTGCGCGGTTAACACTACGTGGAAGACTGGTAAGCAGGAGTGAGATATCCGCGGTTCGGTTAATTTGGGAGCGGGTAACATAGTTGGGTCTACCTGTAACGGCACGCTCTACTCCGGACTCTGACAAAGATGTGAATGGTTTCGTGTTTCTTGGACACTATTTTGTGCCATCGTGATGGCCGCGCACAGTGCTGCAGTTTTGTTGATTAGAACTTTGGATTGTGTTAGAACTTTCGATTTTTTTTTGTGAGAACTTTGGTTTGTGTTCCGAAGTCTCAACGTGTTTTGTGATCAGTGTGTGCTCGTAAATTGTCTGTGGACCACGAACTTTTCTTGAACTATCTGAACGTGCCTGCACTCATACACACCCTCCTCCTATGTTTGGAATAGTTGCGGGCAACTATCTTAAGTGGGGGGCACTTGTGATGATGTGGATAGTGGCGTGTGGTGGTGACTACAAGAAGAAAAGTGATGATGGTGATAACGGAAGAAGACGGCCACGTGCCACGAACAAAGAAGCAGCACGAGAGCACGCAGCGCGTGAGAGCGAGCGGCAGCCTCGAATGTCAGCTCGCAGAAAGGCGGTTCAAGGTTCGGGTACCGGCGGCTGGGTGTCCTGCTACCGTGCGGACCTGGTCGGAGATCCAGCTCGTGGCTATGCTTTCCTGCGCACCAACGGTCTGCTGTTATAGCGGCCTGGTGCAGTGCTTCATGCTGGGGACCGGGACGCCTGAGCTACCTGCCTGCTGAGCGAGCCCGATGACTGGCGAGCGGGTGTCTTGCTACGGTGCGGACCTGGTCGTAGATCTCGCTCGTGGTTCTGCTCTCCTGTGCACCAGCGGCCTGCTGTCATAGCGGCCTGGTGCAGTGCTTCCTGCTGGCCACCGGGGCGCCTGAGCTACCTGTCCGCCGGCCGGGCCCGCTGTTCTAGCGGCCGAGGCGTTGCAGGTCAGACGTTACTGGCCAGTTACAGCAGTGGCCTGGTGCTCTACCGGCCTACTGTTTCCCTGCTTCCACGTCGCGACAAGGTGCGGCGTGGTGGTGACGGCGTAGGACGTGGCCGTCGCAACATCAAACCAGCTGAGCTGGTGCCCGACAGCAGCTACGCAGCCACAACGACCACCGTCACGGGCACCGCAACAACGATGCACACGGGCGAGTGGTGACGCATGAGTGCTAGGCACATGTTTATATAGAAGGACAAACTTCCGAACTCTAGTCTGTGTGTATGTAAAACGTCTGTATCGTATTAGCGTGTCTGTATAAAGTCTGTGTTTCGTGTAAAAAGCTCCCGAGTGCCGTGTCATTACTGAAAGGATCCTGGGCCCAACGGAAACACCGTCAAGTTTGTTGTGTTTTCCATCACAACACCAAATATGAGTTTATTATAAGGCCACAGTAGGTCATTTAAGTAAGTGCTGGAGTTTTGAGAGAGAAGAAATTTGAATTCGGCTCCTTGTTTTCTCCTCAGCATTGCTGCGCACTGCGTGTTTACTGCATTGTAGTTTGTGATGCAATGAAGACAACGTTGCAGTGAAGACGAAGTCAGCGCTAACCCCCCCCCCCCCCCCCCCCCCCATCCTCCTCTTCTTTTTCCCTGATAGGAAAAAAAAACTTGTATTAGACAAAGTTTGCTTCGCTTAGACTCTTTTCACGCCAAGCTTGATATAACTCGGATTTCAGTGGCGTCAATGTACACGAAAAATTATCATCATCAGCATTGGCTCGAGCGTCGTTCGTCGTCCGCTTCCGCAGCCGGCTCGTTGGCGCCCCTCTGTTTGTGCTCGTGCTCGGCACGCGCTCGTGCCACTGCTCACGCATTCGTTGTCGTCATCTGCTTCCACAGCTGGCTGCGTTGCCTCTAATCATTCCAGCGTAGAATTTCAATTCTCTTCTGTCGTCGTAATGGGGAGGTCGTGTTTTTCATTGCTTGAGGCCGTATCAGCCATTCATTGTCTTGAGTAACGGACAGATTTAATTTTGAAGCAATTTTATGGAAATACATCCAGAATGTGTATCAAGCAGCAACACACACACAGCGTTGCAACTGTGAAAAAAGTGTTCTTTATTACGCGTTCTTCTCGACGGGCCGTGTTGCCAGACGTCCTTGGCGCCCGGCCCCCTACCGGTACAGAATGAACGTGCTCGGGAAAGGGCACGTTGTCGACGTGCCGATTCTAGCGTGAGGGCTTCCGAAGCCCTTGGCACTGAGCCGTGCTCCCTCAAGGGCTGCAGAAGATAGCGCCAACCTTACCTTTCTCAAATGAACCACTTAGTTCCGAAGCCCAGGCGAAACGTCAGCGAAGAGCCGCGGACCCCGAGTTGCGAGAGCGCGATGTTGAGGCCAAATGTCAGTGTCGTCTTGGCCTCCAGCAGGCCACCCGACAAGGGTGGTGCACGCCTCGGCAACGCTAGCGCCAACTTCCCCGGTGCGACGGCCAGGTTTCAACGCAATCGACTTTCTAAGCCGGAACTTCGGAGCCAGCTGCAGTGTGTGTGACCGGTTGTGCTTCGAGCAAAACGTGGTACTCGTCAGTGCACTTCGTTCGGAGGAACACCGAAGAAACATTGGTGCTCTTTGGCCATTACTGGCCCTAGCGCCATAAAACACCCCATGTCACCATCGAAGAAACACACGACAAGCTTCGACAGGGTGCGACAAATATACTGATTTTTTCCATAGATTTCATATCCCGCCATCAACTTCGCGTTCATATCTCTCGTGGCCTAACACAAACCACTGAGTCATATGCAACTGACTCCTGGACTCATTAAAAATAAAATGCATTTTTAGATATCTTCACACGCTCGATTTTTTTGGTTGTTCTTGTGAAACAAAAATCCTGGTGATTAAGCTTTTGCTTCATAATTCTTTGAAATGAATCAAATCTCCGTATTTTTGTACATACTATTTCATTCTATATACACATCAAGTACACGTCACAAATATACATTTTTTTTAATGTTGCAAGGATTTTTCACCTATATTTTGCTTTTGTCCTGCGCCGAAACCTCTTTTACTGTATGCATTTTTTAAACAGGGGCCATAAACAAGGAAAGAATGAAAGTTTTGCAAGTTGGTAATGATACATGGTACTGAAAGGCAGGTGTGAAAACACGCATACTCGTGTCCGTGTTTGCACGCCTGCCTTTTAAGGCCATAAACAGTTGTTAAAGCATGTAAGAGAAGAGCGAACATTTTTATTGGAATAGGAAATGTGTCTGTTAGACATTCCATCTTGTTGGACATTCCGTTTCGGCTGGATATTCTGTCTCGTTGTATTTTCAGTCTAGTTGGACGTTCCGTCTCGTTGGGCATATTTCGTCTCGCCAGTCATGTGACCCATTGGAGATTCCGTCTCGTTCGACATTCAGGCGCTGAACCGATGGTCGGACTTGCGGCGAGGGAAGGCGCCGAGGGAAAGGGCTCGGGCACCGGGTTGCGGGGAGGGGCGGAAGGGAGGGGGGACTATCGCTCGTTCGGTCTTTCATTCTATTTGATTAAACATCATCGTCAATAGCTCCTGCATATCTTTTTTTCCTTCAAAGGAGGTGACAGCTGATAAGTGGCATTGTGCAGCCGCAAGATCAAGCGGTGTGTTCTCGCCCTTGGTGTCTAGGCTAAAAACCATGAAGTATCATATTTCACTGTCATTTCTTCCCCCGATTCCCTTGATACAGCTGCTAAAAGAAAAAGAGGCTGTGCAAAAGAAGCGGCATAGTATTTTCTTCATTTTGTTCACGCTTGAGCAAATGTTTTTGACACAATTTAGCATTAACATCAACACACAGTTAAACATCCTTGTTTCACAACCAGCGCTGCCATTCTACACGGGAGTAAATAGACCTCTCCATGTTTGCACACAACGTGACGTCAGTACGAGTGCACCTCCCACCTACCGCACCTCCGAAGTGGGTGCTCGTTGGCAAAAAACGTTTAACTGACTGGTTCTCTACATAGAAGCGCTGCTTGTATCTAAGCTGCTGCGATCGCAATTTCTGCGTATTGCTATTTTTTTAAGAGACAGCATCTACAAACTGCGCTTGGAAAGTAACCGTCCTCGTTTTACTGGCCCAACAACGTAGCCTTATTACCTGTGCATGGTATTGCCAAGATTGCCTCTTCCGCAGATCAAACAGCCAGAAAAATTATATTACTCTTGTAAAGCGAATATTTAGTACGGAAGATGAACATTTAATCGGTGCCGAAACGACACTTTGCTTAAATGACTGGTCTTCGAAAAAAAAAAAAAAAGTCAGAGGCCTGCGCAGCACCCGCAGCACAGTCACAGCGTAAGCTAGAGAAGCAGCTCGAGTTTATTTTTTTTGCTCTTCGCGTCGTTTTCACGAGAACAATTCGAACTGTCCGCCCGGCGTCGACGGCGAGCTGTGGCTTGCGCCGCAACACGTCGGGATCTACACAGTGGTCTACTGAGCCAACACCTCCTAGACAGCTTGTTGTGTTGGCTTAGCCCGACGTTGCCTGGTTGCAGCCGCGCGCGTAGCTCTCCGATTCGCTTCTTCAGCAGAGGTTCGTACCTTGCGAGGAGGCGCCATAACATGTACCGAAGAGTAAACACAGGCATCCAGACTACGTGGCTCACATATGTCACATCGCTTGACCCGTGGCACGATGCGATGCTGTTGATGATGATGACGATGATGGTTTATTGATATCCCTTTCGAAATGGGGCGGTGACTAATTACATAGCCTACTTGAGTTCACCAGGTCCAGCTACATGCAGCATACAACTGCTATATGCAACGGCTACATGTTGGGACACCTGATGAAATAGAACGCAACTACAATGCAAAGTTTGCGGGTATCGACGCTACGCGGCACGCATGTCACATCGCGTGACAAAGGACATGATATGAGGATGATGATTTATTGGTATTCCATTGGAAACGGGACGGTGACAAACAGTCACCTAGCTTGCTTGATTTAATCACGTACGCTATACATGTTTTCCATTCTTGTATTTTTGTATACATCTCCGTAATCTTCTTTTTCTTCCTCACACCTCTGTCTACCTTGTACAATTAGCTTTGCAACTGCTACATGACGTGCCACCTCTTGTATTAAAATGCAACTGCAATATTAAGTGTGCACGTAACGGCGCTACTCGGCGCGCATCTCACATAGCGTGACAAGTGGCATGCTACGATGATCATGATTATTTATTGACATCCCCTTTGAAACGTGGCGGGGGACATAGACAAATAGCCAGGTTGAGGTACACAATATATATTTTTTCTAGCATTTTTGTTAGATCTCCTTTTTCTCCCTCAAACCTTCTACTTTGTGTCGCTATATATACATGTGCATTTGCTACATGGCGTGTCACCTGGTGTAATTATATGCAAATGCAATGCAAAGAGTGCACGTATCGACGCTACGCGGCGCGCATGTCACATCGTGTGTTTCCTCGCGCACTAGGACGCATTTATAGGGCATTTTCCCGCTGTAAGCTAGCAAGCGTTGGCGTGGCTCAGTGGTGCCATGTAAAAACATCTGCGGAGCAGTAACTGGGTATCTGCGCGAAGTAGTGCTCTCGTACAGGTTGTGAAACGTGCGGTTTTCACAAGAGTACCTGTGCAGTGCTAGCACGATGAAGAATCTTCTTGAAAACATGCTTCCAGTGCTTTGTACCGTTTCCCACATCTTGGGGGCCCCGGACAGGATGTACTAAAAAGAAAATGCCCATATCACCTTCATTAAAGCCTTCTTTCAATTACACACCAACACACTTCCCGTTAAGACCTGGCTTAACGATAAAGGCATCTTCGTACCCTGGCCAACCAATTGTTATTTATGCATGAGACCTCAAACAATCGAACACGTATTACTACACTGTTGGGACACGATTTTTCACTGGGATGCACTCCAGTGCACGTTAAAGAAGTAGTTACACCTTGACCCATATGGCCATATGGCATACGATCCTTGTCAGTAAATACATCAGACGATATACCGTACGATCTAATTATTGTCCCGAGCCTCCACGCTTTGTGTAAAACGAAAATGGAATTTGTGTAAGCAGGCCCACTTGTTCGTGCACCCTGTTTGCGAACATTTCATTGAAAGTGCGGTGTGTCTGAGAGAGGTGTATCGTGCGCTATCTGATCGACCAGAGTAGATATATGAACTTGGTGATTTGGTGTCATTTGAAAAATTTTTAACTCTGCATTAGCGAAACTGTGGACACCACGCTTTATGCCTTGTAACCCATGACTTTAAATGTCGACGTCTACATAAAGAAAAAAAAAAAGAAAAAAAAAAGATTTCGGGGCTCAGTGGTAGGGTATAGCTGACTCGCGCGCAGAGTGCCTAGGTTTGATCCCGGCGAGAAGTGTTTTTTTTTTTCCTCATTTCTGGCGATAGCTGCTACGGACAGCACCGGCGGTGGCGGCGGCGGACACCGTCGCCAACCGAAACAGCTATTGCATCGAGCCCATAACAGCTTACGCTGTAAAATGTGGATTCATTGACGTGAATGTACTTTGTCAATTTTCACTCTACTCTTAAACGATATACAAGATTAACTTCGTCTACAACTATCAGCCATAGCCTGTGGTGGCGCCTAAATTACGACGGGGGCGGAATGCAAAAACAGTATTTACCGTGCGTTAGGTGCACGCTAAAAAAAACCCCAGCGGGTCAAAATTAATCCAGAGCTCTCCCTTACTGCGTTCTCCATAAGCCACTCTGCCAATTAGGGATCTTAAACACAATATTTTAATTAGTTTTGAGATTAGACATCGCAATGCCAATGCACGGAGCGTATATAAATAATACATAATTTATTGCGCGTTAACTTCGCTGTGCCTGCTGCCTCCCTTTGCTGCTTTTAACTTTAGAAGACCCAGTTCTGTTTGTTTATGTGCATCATCGCAGCATAAATTTCTTGTCGTAAAGGTAAGTATAACATCTGTTGGGTACCGATTCCGGCCGCTGAGTTCAGCGGATGACGTATCTTCGTCGGTCAGCTGATGATGATGATCTATTGGCATCCCCTTTGAAACGGGGCGGCGACAAATAGTCACCTAGCCTGCTTGATTTAATCAGGTATACTATACATGTTCTTTATCTAGCATTTTTGTATACCTCTCATTAATCTTTTTCTTTTCAAAAATTTACCTTGTAGCGCTACCTATGATTTTAAGAGATCAGGTCGTATCCATTTTTTCCCTGCTTTTTTTCCACCAGTACTCTAATCGTCTCTTGCTTATCCCTACAGCTGATCTAGTGATGTTTCCTTCCATTTCAAACCCAATCGCTTCTGGGAGTTGCACCATAGAGAAAGCAATTCAACAAGAGCGGACACTCCCATAGAGCCCAGCGGCTGAATTGACGGCAGCGCGCCAAGCGGTCGGCATCAATCACTTCCGCTTTCGGTTTTGGGCGCGCGCATTTTGAACGCTAGCTAGCACACCGGCTGCGTCTTTTTTTTTTTTTGCTCGACCGCGCACGGTCTTCGTGCGGAATCGGTTTATTATTTGGTAAAAATGATTGCGAACGATCTTGTCAAGTCCCATAGAATCTGTGCCACGTGCCAATTTCACAAAGTACACGCAATACTCCTTGGGAAATGAGGAAATATTTATTTTGCTCTATATAAAAGCTCGTTCCGCGCTTTTTATGCGTACAGTCATACCTTTAAGTCCGATAGAATATGCCCAAAATCTGGCTGCAGGAGGTGCGCTTGGTCATTTCGGTCACGTGGGTATTTTCGTTTCTCTGTGCTTTCAAGGTAGTAGTTTGCGCAGTACAAGACGAATGGACGCCAAATTAACTCAATTTCTCACTACATTTCGCGTTCGGCACCCGAATCTGTCGGCTCCCTTTACGTCGGAGGACTTAGCAGGGACATCCCAATTCTTGATGAGAGAAGGGTTGCGCTTCGAAGATGGAACGAGGTACAAAACTAAGAAAGCGTACGACACGTCTGATAAAACGGCTGTCGAAATTATGTGCACACACATTCATTCTTCGATGATTGTGTGACGTATTTATATTTCTCGTATCTTTAATTACTCGATCAATGAGAAAGGGACTCCTGAGCAGCCCGGGTAGCTCAGTCGGTAGAGCGTTAGGCTTTTAACCTAACGGTCCAGGGTTCGAGCCCCTGCTCGGGCGCGTTAATTTTTTTTTTTGCCTAATGTTTTTTTTTTTTCCTTTTTTTTCGGTTTTGTGAACGCGGAGTTGCTAGATGTATTAAACAAAACGAATTTTCTCCACACAGCGCAGACGGCACTGAGATGTACGCTCTCACTCATCATCGCGTCTTATTCATTCCCAACTGTACAAAAATGACGGCCCCTGAAGTTCTGTCAATGCCTGGCCCCGCTGAGAGTCTCCATATTACAGGTGACGCATTTTCGCAAACTGGAGGCATTGCTAATCGCGCATTACACCACGCCCCTAAACACACACACACACACACACACACACACACACACACACACACACACACACACACACACACACACACACACACACACGCACACGCACACGCACACACACACGCACCACACGCACACGCACACCACACACCACACACACACACACGCACACACCAATGTGGACCATTTCCCACGCAAAGATGAGCCCAAACCGTCGCTATTTTTCACCGCGCACTTCATCACCACAAAAAACATGGCGCATTTCCGAAGAAAAGCCGATGTCGCTGTTCTTCATCGCACAGCCCTCCTGAAACTACCACGTTATCCACTCCCGCAAACATGCAAAGAAGGCAGCGTAACCAGTTTTTCATCACGCAGATTACCACGCACCGATGTTCTCTGGCGCAGAATACTGCTAATCTGACTGACAATATGATTCTTGAGGTTCACAAAGAAAAAAAAAAAGTTGTCGCAGTTTCACCCGAAAGGCGAAGCATCAATTGCGATAGCAACTTAGTAGAGAGCTATACGGAGTAAGGATAGTAGTTTTATCCGCTGTTCAAACTTGGACATGCAGCAGCACCGGCAACACACAGCACTGTTGTCGACGCCGTCGGCGTTTTGCCCGCGTTCGCACAAAATGCGTGCGGCGTTGGTGACTGTTGCCGGAGCCTCTGATATAAATAGGCACTTGGTGCCGCAGCTAAACGTCGCCTCCCTTCCCTGCCCCCCCCCCCCCCCTTCTACGGCCTTTCGTGCGTCAGAAGAAGGCGCGTTTGCTCTACATATATGGTGATTGTAAAGGAGGAAAGAGACGCCTACTTCTGCAGCCCTTAAGGGAGCACGGTACAGAACGCGCGTTTGTTCTCCGCCGTGCGTTCACTCCCCGTGAAAGCGCGCGTCCCTCGCGCCCTTTCACTTGCACATACAGCGTTCGGCGGCGCGCGGCGACGATTTCATCTCCATTAACGTCATACGGAACCTCACGGCGACGGCGACGGCGACGGCAACGGCGACGGCGACGCCGACGGCAGAAATCTGCTTTGGAGTGTCCATATAATTGCTATCGCAATAAAAAGTACACCAAAACACGCCAACGTGGCGCACACACGCACCTAGCATTGTGTGACTGCACACCGCCGAGAGCTGGCGGAGGCGGTGTTTTGCCAACCAGAGTCTGCAGTCGGATTTCATCACTCTTCGCAAACAGATGCTCCGCTCTTCTGTAGTGGCAGCGTAAATTGACCTTTCACCATGCCTCATTTCATGCGCCCCTCATTCTCCACGCCAAGTTCTAACCAAGTTGTAAGAAACGAAATTACTGCCTTCCACTGGTCTATGCAATGGGCATTTTACTGGCTTCTCCTACTTAGCTACAGGAGAGACCAGGATGCGATTGGCCATGCTTCAAAGATTAAACGTGAACCTTGATGGATAGGCCTCTTCGGGATGCTACGTGTACCCATGAAAATTAAGAGGCGAGTCCTTCTATATAGGCATTCTGGGAATTGTCCAAAATGATTTGATTCTGCAGCAGGAGCGATTCGTGCAGCTATACTTGATGACCTGACATACGCTGTGGGGATGCGCGACTATCACGCGTCTCATGATGTTTGCCCCGCATGGCTCCCGTTTCCTGTAATCCGGCTTCGCCGCGTAGCTTTACGGTGGCGGAGTTGCAGCGTATTACGAGAGATGGCGCTAGTGTTGCGCTGCTTACGCCACCTGACGGGGGGGGGGGGGGGGAGGCGGGCGAAAAAGGGAGAACGCTGTTCCTCTTCGGGTTGCTGTGGGTGGGCGATGCGGCCGTCCCGCGCGTGCGCCGATCCACGCTTCGCGAGACCGTCTCGCGTGGCTAGGAGCAGGGCACCGGTATGGACAAACACGGATCGTTCGAACATGCCACCGTTCGCGTGACCGTACACGTGAACGACTAGGCGATGGTGTCACAGCATGGGGTGAACATATTCGCTCGCTATCCGGTCGCGGTGAGTCGGACTTCCTTGACTTGTCGCGTGCCCGGCGCCATGTGAATGTTCTATGCGTAGTAATTCGGCTAGCGTGTATGAAAGGTGCAATAAATGCCCTTTTGATTGTTTGCACTACTGTGTTGTCGTTCCTTTGTCTCAAGAGCACGTATGAGACCCCACATCTGGCTGCCCAACGTGGGGCTCTTGGGACATCGGACGATAATTTTGACAGTTTTGCTCGGTTAGAGACAACCTTTGTTTGAACCGAAGCGTATACCTAGCTTTGATTTTGATCGCTAGTGTCGGCGGCGTGCTTTCTTGAGTGAGGCGACGGTTACTGTAGCGTGTTTGAACTATTCAACATGCTAAGCCTTTTCGCGAGGGTTTTGAAGTACACTCATCGGTACGAGAGCCACGTGGTCTGCATCGCGGGAAAGCGAGGCCTAGCGCCGGCGAAGCATTGGCAAGCCTGAAGCGAGTGAGTACGGAAGCCTCGTGGGTGGTCCGAATTTCTTATGTAAATAGCTTCTTCTGTCTCTTTGGCTTTGTTTGTCGCGGCTCTGGGAGTCCGGTGGCCGCGGGCCATGGGTGCCGCTACGGGCTGACTAGTATTGCGGCCTGGCGCTCCGACACCGTCTGGGACGGTGGGCTCAACTCGGATGTTGTATGTACCGAGCGGGGTAGGACCACCTCACAGAGCTAACGTCTCTTCGCGGCTGCCTGTTGTGTCCATTTTGGGTGATGTTTTTTTTTTTTTTGGATGCCGGTTGTTGTCAGGGTAGCGACGCATTAGGCCTAAGGCTTTGCAAAGCCGCCTATCACACGTTGAGAGACACAACCTGGTGGACCGTGGTGTCGAGGTGTCGCACTTTGCTTCCCTCATTCTAGTTAGCTTCGCACGAATTGAATTTACTCGTTCTACTCAAGAAATCGAGCTTTGTTCACGTGAACTTAGCATCTGAATAGACGCCCGAAAATTTGCTAGCCGATTTGAGCATCGTACCACGTGGGCGATGCGCATGCAGAATTCCTCTCCCTTGCACTACTTTAGTGTTTGTCGAGTGCATTGAGTGTACACAGCGTGAGCGGAGTCACCCCTGGTTTGCTGTCAACTGCACATCGTCTGCGCTGCTGCCTCGGACTTCAATCGAGCTACCCCAGGTGATGGAGATGCCTGTGGCCACCAGTTCGGCGGCCGCCTATGTCCGGCTCGGAACCCTCGGCGGCTGGGAAAAGATCCGGTAGTTACCAACGGCTACTGCGGCTCTCGCCTGCAGGGCGCGTCGGCGTGAGCGACACTTGCTCGTGTCGAATTATGCGTCGCCGTTTCCGAAGTCCTGGGCTGGAGTCGTGCCGTCGAATCTGCAGAGCTGGTGCTGTGACCAACGGACGCCAGCGGTGAACCCCAGAGACAATGTTAGCTCGCATGTTATGGAAAGCGCGTGGACATTTCCTCGGTGCGGCCACTGCTGCATGTACTACCTCTTGTTCGCGAAGCACGCGTTGATGTTAGACAGTGTTGACATGTTTCACCGGAGTATGCAGTGATTTAAGGTTGGGAGGATGTGGGGATGCGCGACTATCACGCGCCCCCTGATGTTGCTTTCCCCGCATGGCTCCCGTATCCTGTAATCCGGCTTCGCCGCGTAGCGTTACGGCGGCGGAGTTGCAACGTATTACGAGTGATGGCGCTATTGTTGCGCTGCTAACGCCACCTGACGGCGGGGGGGGGGGGGGGGGGGTTACGCGGACGCGAAAAGAGAGAATGCAAGTTGGTTCTTTATTCTATGGGAGAAGGCTCTTCCTTTTTGGGTTGGGGTCGGTGAGCAATGCGGACGTCCCGCGCGTGCGGCGATCCACGCTTCGCGAGACCGTCTCACGTGGCTAGGAGCAGGGCAGCAATATGGACGAACACGGATCGTTCGAACATGCCACCGTTCGCGTGACCATACACGGGAACGACTAGGCGATGGTGTCATAGCATGGGGCGAACATATTCGCTCGCTATCCGGTCGTGGTGAGTCGGACTTCCTGAATTTGTCGCGCGCCCATGTGAATGTTCTATGCGTAGTAATTCGGCTAGCCTGTATTAGTGTATGAAAGGTGCAATAAATACCCTTTTGATTGTTTGCACTACTGTGTTGTCGTTCCTTTGTCCCAAGAGCACGTGTGAGACCTCTCAACGCGTACACACTCTCACATGCATGTAATGTTTTTTGGGTGGTAGGCTGGAAAGAAAGGCTTTCTATGACTGTGACCGCAGGCTTAGTGCACAGGCAACCAAAAGGCTTAGTGCACGCACAAGCCTGGAATTACTGCTGAAATGCATTCTATGCGGTTAACTTTTAAACTTACTACGATATGCCATCATATAATTTTAGATTGGGGGATACAAGCCTCACACATGCGTTGGGGGACGACACAAACTCCATTGTGGGCCCGATCGCGCTCTTTTGTGCTCAACCTGGGTTCTTTTGTACGCCCGGCGGCTTGCGTCCCCTAATCTAAAACTCTCCATGAAGCCATTACTACGCAGGCGGTGAGAAATAGATGCTGCAGGGTTACGGCGAAAATACGCCTGGAATGCGTTGCCATATGGCTGTCGCTTCACAAGAAATTTTTTACAAGATGACGGCCTTAGACCATTATGTAGGAAAGTTACGCTCTAAATACAGCAAGATTTTCGTTGAAGGTAGGGAAGTGCTTGCCGCCTGCCCTGATTAGGTAAGTCTACCACATAAACACATTTGTCGAGAATTCGTTAAATGTGTAAAACAGGCACTCCGATTGGAAATCAGGTGCCGCGATCAAGGATTTCACAATCATCATCAGCCTATGTTTATGTCCACTGCAGGACGAAGACCTCTCCCTGCGATCTCCAATACCCCCTGTCTTGCGCTTGCTGATTCCAACTAGCGCCTGCAAATTTCCTAACTTCATCACCCCACCTAGTTTTCTGCCGCCCTCGACCGCGCTTCCCTTCTCTTGGTATCAATTCTGTAACTCTAATGGTCCACCGGTTATCCATCCTACGCATTACATGGCCTGCCCAGTTCCATTTTCATTTCTCTGAACAACAGTGGTAAGTTCCCAGTCAGGATTTGGCAATGCCTGCCGTATGGACTCGAACCCAATTTTATTCTTCTGTAAATTTCCTTCTGATGATCAGGGTCCCTTGTGAGTAATTCTTTTACAGACTCGATCTAGTGGCTGACTGGCGATCCTGAATTCCTGTTCCCTTGCCATGCTATTGAACATTATCGTTGTCTTCTGCATATTCATCTTCAACCCTACTCTTACACTTTCTCATACAACAACCTAAATGTTCATGAGTAGTGGAGCGCCGGCCATCTTTGCTAAACGATGACGCAGTACATGACGGAAGTATAGGCAGTGTAGCCCGTAGTGCAAAGCACTGGCAGCGATATCCAGCGTAGTATAATGTATCCTCACAGAAGGTATCCTCAAACCAGTTCCGACATTTTCTTTAGAGCACGACACACAGGCGTGGTACTTTCATGGAATGCAAGCACGCCTGCCATGTTTGCACGTCTGCCTTTCAGTACCGTGAATCGCGTGGTCCGAGTGTGTCGTAAACTACCTGTAGTCCCGCAAAAACATTGATCAGCGAAGCGTTTAATCAGAAAGCATGGAACAATGTTTATTGCTAAAACAAAAAGTACATCATGTGACTAGTGAAATATGATGTAACATCAGCATGTCAGGCGAAAAGAAATGACTCGTTGAGACGAGTGGAAAATGGAAACACGTACACCCATTCACGCACTGGTTATTCGAACTATGTACATGAATTGCCAACTGTTCCAAATAGCTATATGGATAAGGTGGCTTGAACGCCGTACTTTTCGTTTAATTTTAATTCGTCTAGACACTGGATACAAAATTGGCGTTGACGTTCTGTCCGATAATGCAGGACCTTAAGTCAGCCCGGTACATGCACAATACTTCGAATTCTAAGAAGGCACAAACATGCGATGATTAATGTAGTTGACGCCGAAACTGAACGAGCATTTAAATATACTCAATGCAAGTACGGAACATTTTGAAGCTTTCGTTGTGCTGTAGCGCTGCACATGTCCGGCACACTGTCGATAACGTAGACCAAGTGCGCCAATAATCGGAGGCGCCGCGCGGTAAATTTGCATAAAAGATTATTCGAGTATACACGCGTCGTTAAGCCGTTTAACAAGTATTTCGACTTCTGAACAGCTTATTCGTCTTTATTGTTGTTTTCATCTTCAAGTGTGGCGTTGTTCCGTCGAAGTCAAATGCCACCGTCGATCTCACACTTACCGCACGATCGTGGCGCCGCATATTAAATGCGGCTCACGCAATGCTGAAAAAAAAAATCAATAGAAGCTATGAAGTGAGAAGTTAACCAAGATTCACGGGATCTTCGAGGTAACAGTGGCCCCGGAGGAATCCCTACGACCGCTTGTGTACGACCGCCTGCGGCCGTGCGACGCACACTGACGCGGAATGACGCCACTCTGCCCACATGGCGCCACTCTGCGACAGCTCACGAAGTAGCACGTCCAGCCTACGTCGAGCGTCACGCGTTGTCGCACTGTGACGTGTACTGGAAGCAACAATTGCGCCTCCATGTGCGCTTCACTGAGTAGTTACACCCGGGCGAAAATTATTTGTTGTCCATAGGGAAGGGGAGGGTGACATACTCGTTTTGATAACCGTTTGCCAAGATGTTCGGCGCCACTTTTTTTTTTTTTCTGCTTTTGTATTTCGCTGCGTGAGCACAGTTATGATTTGATGATGGAAGGAAAAACTTGCTGGTGAAGAAAACGATGTAACAAATTATTTTTTTTGCAGTTTTTAGACGGCGTAAGGACAAATGAAAAATGACTTACGCTCACTGAACAGGGGACCGAATTCACAAAGCTTTTAGTTTGGAAGTGCTTCGCCAGTGGCCAGCCACCTTCACTAATAAGGTGTGCAGCATTCGTATTGGCTGGTATTTGCTCTTACGAACACATCTAGCGCGAGAGCGTTTTGTGAATATGACCCATGCAGGATGAATACGAAGACCCAATGTTTATACTTAGCTAGGAAAGGTTTTGTAGTTATATTTTAAGAACTTTTTTTTTCTTTTTGAGTGGCTTCTTTTTGTGTTGCTTTTTTTTTTGGCACCATGCTTTCACGGCAACCGTCAAATTGAAATGGTGCTCGCACAGGGAGCTCTTTTTTTTTTCGCGGGCGACAATTGGAGAATAAGCTCTTAAAGTGAGACATTGAGCTCCACAGCACAAAAAAAAAAAAAAAAAAAAAGAAAAAAAAATTACGAAAGCAAGAAAAAAAAAAAAAAAAGGGGGGGGGGCATCTTGAGCTTAGCGCTCGCTGATTTGGTTGTGGAATTAGGCTAGCGGAGGGTCTTTATTTTTTTCTCTCGCTATAACGATATTGAAGAACAGACTTTACTAATATAAACAGCCCTAAATATGAGGTAACTGAAATCGCCTTTGTTATGCTTCAGGGCGGACAAGACAGCGCAAACAGTTTGTCTGGCAAAACGCGAGTCGTCGCGTAGATTCCGTGGTTCGAGGTTTTAAAATATTTGATCACTGTCGCGTTCAAGAGCGCCGTAATTAATACGCAACATACGGCGGAAACTGCTGGCGCTAGCCGGTGACTAACGTATCCTTAAATGTTCGTCACATTCCGCGAACAGTTGATTATAGTTGACTTAGGGTTCTCTACCAACCAGTTGACACAGGACCTGCCAATCGGTGTTCGGCGTCTATGGAGCGCCCGCTCAAAATTGCAGAGTCAATTGCGCTGCGTGTAGTCCCCCTGTCATGCTTGAGTGGTGGTTATATTCTGAAAGCTATATATATATATTCACCGCTGCTGTGAGAGACGCCGTAGCGAGAGATTTCGGATTGATTTTGGCCATCTGCGGTTCTTCGAAACGCGCAGCGAAGTGTCATTACGTGCTCGATTTTACATCCCGCTCCCGTCGGAGTGTGGTCGCCACGGCCGAGAAGCCATCCCGCGCCCTTGTGTTCGGCTGCGGAACGCCTTATAGCCGAAGAGCTACCGCGGCGGAGATGGAAGAATCTGGCCGAACGGATGCTGTCAGACCCGCGCATGGAGCGAACACTCGGCATTATACATATGTGAAGAGAAGGTCTAAAGGTGGGTGGACTTCGGCCCTTGGCCGTGTAGCCCTTCAGCTCCGTTGGACTCCTTGGGCGGCTTCTCGGTGAACCCAATGTGGGCAATTTGGTTGCCGGTGATGTGTCGCTGAGCCGGTGGATCTTCAGCCAGCAGCAGTTTTCCTGCAACTGCTGATGTCGCCATGGTGAGGAACTGCGTGGTGGGCGCCTCAAAGAGCAGGTGGAACACGTAGGCGCCGCTGTACGACAGCACCGTCACTACGATGAACTCGCACATCTGCGGGGTGAGAACATTATGACAGTCAAATGAGTTGCTTCGTTATTGCCGTTATTTGACTAGTGCGTGAACGTAAAACGGTTCATGCGTAACCTTTCGACATTTACTGCAAAGTGAACACTGGTGCACAGTGTTCGAACTTAAATGCACTATCAAACATCAGACGTTTGAACAGCTCAACGCAGGAGGAAGAAAAGAGGCACAGGACAGAACGCTGCGTTTCTTCGTCCAGTGTTGCGTTGTTCAAAATCCTTTTCTGCTGTTTGACAAGATGTACCAACCATCCCAAACGAACACGTGTTTGGATGAGCCAATTTAAAGCGCATGCATATGAAGAGGCATGAATAGAGTAACCTGATGAAACGTGCGTCTCCATCTATGGAGTTCTTCCTTTATCAGTCTAACGCACTCGTTCGGCAATGTAGCAATCAACGTATAGCGAAAAATCAAACCTTTTGAGGCATTAATCCGCGACCTCCTACGGTCACTTGCACAGATCATTTGCCAAATATTGCATATACAGTGCATGAAAGTGCACTGAAATTCAAAGTTGTTTCATATTAGAACTGAATACTATTTATCACACTAGAATGGTCGCAGCTATACATATCGTGTTTGTCGTTGAAAACATAACTGAAATAACCGAGCCAGCTGCTTGAACAGAGGTAACAAACAACAGCAGTATGATAAGCTTGCCGCTGCTGTAACATTCGTAGAAGAAATAACGTCGCAAATGTAGAGCAAATAAATAAGCATAGCGCAAGGGGCAGCTATGTTTGCGGACAACTTTATGTGGCAATGATGGGAAAGCTACAAGGGCGGAACGCGGAACTTCTATTCACGCGTTACTACGCTAAGTAGTCCGACAGAGTTTGACAGCGTTTTCAGTTTTTTGGAAGAGACAATGAATCAGCGCATCTCCCACGTGTGACGGTTTCGAATTCGCCCAAACGCTGAAGAGGAAAGCAGAAAAATAAGTCAAATCAAGCACTGAAAATTAAATTCGAGGGTTTTACGTGCCAAGACCACGATTTGATTATGATGAACGCCTTTATTTATTTGACCGCCTGGGGTTCTTAAACGTGCACCTAAATTTCGCCGCCGTCGAAATGCGGCCGCCACGGCTGGGATCGAAACCGTGACCTCGAGATCAGCAGCGCAACGCATTGCCACTAAGCTACCACTGCGGATAAAAATTTAGCACTGAGTAGAGTATTTTGTCTTGCTGTTTTAAATAAGAGGTTTATATTTTATCTTCTGTAGCCTATAAACTAATGGAAATAAAAATGCGGGACTTCTTTTTAGGAGCGCACTTATACTTGTGGGCACTTTCTCTCCGTAGTTTTCCCTTCATTCCCACAGAAAGTTGTCCGCGAGCGTTACCATTGGAGAAACAATATTGCTACCGCTTCTCGGTAGTTGTAAACACGTTTTCTAATGACCGAGACTTTCATCTTCATTTTGTTCTTAGCAGGCGGTTTAACCTTCTAAATTATTGTACTTCACAAGACACGAAAATAGGCGATAAAGCGCTGCCGCATTGCTTCAAGAGTTGTTTTACCATATATTGACTATCCCCAGTTGACAGTTTCTATCTTCATAGGCTGATATACGACTGGTCAGTTCCACAACAATGGTACCTCTAGCGTTGATAACGGGCAGTTTAAATTCACCGCAGTCGAAATGATTTGTTTTGGCATGTCGCTATCACTAGCAGTACTTCCAGAAAGCATACAGTCGGTGAAAATGTTTTTTAGTAGTGTTAGAAACAATGACACAGGATACAGCTCTGATGTCCGACCATTTAAACTACTACTACTATTGTTAAACAACAACAACAACGACGAGGACAACAACAACAACAACAACAACAACAACAACAACAACAACAACAACAACAACAACAACAACAACAACAACAACAACAACAACAACAACAACAACAACAACAACAACAACAACAATAATAATAATAATAATAATAATAATAATAATAATAATAATAATAATAATAATAATAATAATAATAATAATAATCCGCGCAACTGCGGGTGGCTCGACAAGCTCAGCTGGAGCGTGCTAGATGAATGGCCGACACAGGTCAGGCAGTACACAGTGCACGTCATAATCAGCCGGCGGGACACAGCTGTTGGAAGCGCAAGTGGCCACAAGAAGCAGCGCTATGCTCTCCAATACTGACCTGTATGAAGTGGCTGCTGTAGAGGCGCTCCCGGATGCTTCCGAAGCGCACGAACAGCACCAGGATGTGCAGCAGATAGGCGCTGAACGACAGCCGGCTCAGCGCCACGAACGGACCCCACGACAGGAACCGGGCGGGAATGCCTGCGCGCAGCGATGAGGCTCATGATGGTTGCAGCGCTGCGGCCGCTTTCGTGCGGAGTGCAGTTGCGATACCCTGCGGGCCCACTGACGGACATTCATTTGCCGGGTGTTAGTTCCGTGCGGCACCGCCGTCGACGGCCGAAGGACGAGAAGCTCCCGGCTACGGTAGCTGTCACGTTCCAGTTATTGCGAATAGCTTCTTTGGTTCTTTCGCCTGTTGTCGTGGTGGATTTCAGCGCGGATTCAAAGGCGCCCGTGCAAAGGACACGGTGCTCTCGCGCCACCAAGTTGCGGGGCGCGTTCGTCGCCGAACGCCAACTAATACAGCTCTTTGAGACGCACGTGCTCTCACGCGGTAGCTTTGGGGCGTCTGAAGGTTTACATGCTGTGGTGGAGCGAGGACAGCCTTCTTCTACCGCCACCCTATAGAGCCCCTAAGGCGGCTCTATACTCAGGGACAACGTATCTTGGCAGCTCAGGCCCCTCGGTTCCCTTTCTTCTACCCCCCCCCCCCCCCCCCCCCACACCACACACACACACACACGCGCGCGCGGTACGCACGCGCACGCGCACGCACGCACGCACGAATAGAGAGAAAGAGAGGATAGCGATAAATTATTAGGCCTACCGTTTATTTTTTCCGCGTACAGTCGCCTCAAAAGCCCTGTTTATATTCGTCCTATAAAGCTGAAGGAACTACGCCGTGTCAGGATAAGGCGCACACCCTGAGACCATGACCACTTTTCATCTACGGAGGGTCAGCTTATTCACTTGGAGGATATCGTGAGCATCAGCGCTTTGAACTCCTGGGGCCTTTAACAGGTGGTACTCTATCATTTTCACATGATGCCACCTCACGTCGCAACTAAGATCAAATGGCTAAGATCAAATGTAGTCGCAACTGAAATTTATCGTAGCCAGCCGATATGGCTGTTCTCACTAATTTCTCCTGTTCTCAATTCCTGATGACTGTGTACGTCGATTACATGTCCCGATTCACACAGACGAAGAAATCACTTTGTATTGCGAAAGGTCTTCCACTCTACGATGGTAGTTTTTTTTTTTTTTTTTTGGTATATAGAAAAAGTTTGCACTTGTACCACGGCATACAGGATGGGACAGAGCTTTCCGCATCGTGTATGCATGGATCAAAGTAAGGGTACATTTGACTCCTTTAGAGCGACGACATTATACGTCTGCGATGTGTGAAACAACAACTCTACCCAGTCGCGATCAGATACACATGCAGGGAGGTGAACTATCCAATTTGTTTGGAATGTCCAGCGTTCAAAACAACGGAAACCTCGACAGTGGTTTGGTCACCAGGCGTTAATTTTTCACTTTATGAGGAGCTTTTCGATAGTGATAGATAAGGGTGCTTATGTTGGGTGTGGGTGCAAGTGCCTGTTTGGTAACATTTCTTTCTTTTGTTTCTTTGAGAGCTCGTTTTACCTGTGCAATGCTGAGCTGCATGAATGGTGAAGCTAGACGACATTGTGCGCACTTTGAGTGAATAGCTCGATGTTCCACCAGGCGCAAATTGCGCATGCAAATCCTATTGTTAGTTCTAACTGTAGAGTGTCCAGCACCATGGAAGGACGGCTCCACATGAGAGGAGATGTTACCCGCTTCAAGCAGTACTGCACTTCCTCCTTTGAAGTATTTGTCTTGTTTCACTGCATTACTCGTAAGCGAAGTGTGAACGCAGCTTGCCGTGATTCAATTTGTGGTGTTAGCTCATTATTGCCATCTGCGAGTGGCATACCTTTCTGCGAGGCTGCTCATTGCCACGGCCGACAGATCGCTTGACTTCAAGCACGGCGCATACGTGAAAAAAACTGTAAATAACTTTTTTTGACCATCGGCAAGGATGGCAAGGACAGCGTTGGAGTGTTGTGACTCATGTGTGCACAGAGGATATAGGGGGATGGATGAGAAATTGAAGATTGCAGAGAAGACAGACGACCCGGGCAACTTGTTAAAGTAAATGATAAATGAAAAAAAGTGAAGATCAAGATCAGCATTCCTTAATCTTAAAATGACCACGTAACACGCCTTGAGTTGTCAACAGGCGCCTACGGAGAATATGGTGCCATATTTGACGATGTCTCTTCCCGGATGTTCAGTGTTGTAAATCAAGTGGTCCCTTGAGAAATTTGATCGATATCTTCAAATACATTTACGTTTAGTCGTATTTTGTGTTAGGTGAAATGGGCGCTTTGTTGTGCCCATTTTAATGCTTTACGGTGCAGAAATTTCAGCGTAACGTATACGCTCTAAAGTCATCAATCTTGCATGCATTTCATTTCTGCGCTGCGATCCCGGCATTTTTTTTGTCAGGTACGCCGTGTGCGTTTCAGCGTGTCATAGCGTTCCCGATTGGGAAGCAGCGTACGCAATGCGTTTAACAAAGGAAATGAACAAAATATTGATGGCGATTATTCCTGTAGCGCAAGCTAAACCATAAACGCCGTAATTTAGAGTGTATATACCCCAAAGTTAAGCGCGTTTATTTCGGCTATGTGAAAAGTGGCTAGAATGAATGCAAATGAAACCTGAATCAAATCTGCCTCGAGCCCGCAGCCTCTCGGTACTCAGCGCTGTACGTTGCTCACATGGACACGGTTCTTTCGTTGCCTGCTGGTGGTGGTGCCACATTGAGATAAAAGCCGATCCTTTATGTCTCGAACGGGATATCTCAACTACTCAGACACGCTATATACCGACAGAGCCACGATATGCAGTTTTTAAATTTTCCTTTCACACCATATGTCTTCGAGTGTCCTTCTGTGCAAACAGACAGCGATACCTCATGTATTCGTATGGGTGCAAATTATCACAGTCCATACTTTTGCCAGAAACTTGTATACATATACTGCCCCCCCCCCCCCCCCCCCTTTCAGTACTCTGTCCTTTTCCGAGGGTAATTTCCATCTGCATTAGGTAGCAAAAAGAAAAAGAAAACCTTTGGCAAGAGACACAGGTCGTGTCAATATCTATGTATGTATGTATGCACACTAAAATGCATCCCTCGCTGTGTCATCTCACTGAGAACTTCTGATAATAGAGGACGGACAGTAGTCATCGCATGTGTGCCTCGGGAAAAGTCACGGAAGAAAGGCTCACGACTAATTTGCGGTTTTCGTGCGAGGCTTTATTTTTGTGTACTCTGTTGACTTTGTGCCTTTATCTGAGCTGCAAGATTTGCCTTTGTTCATTTTTTATAGCTTTATGATGTGCCCGCTGACCGCGGCGTACGGCCGTTTGGTCGTGTCAGCTTTATTTCCCTCTTTCGCTCGCTCTTCACACCGAGTACACGTGAGACTGAGCGGGCGCGCATATTTTCGACACAGTTCGACGCATCATGGCTAATGTCAACGTGAAGCGTATGGCGCATCTTGTCGTTGAACTTCTGGAGCAGCACTCGCTGGTTTCGTGGATATTTTATTGTATATTTGTCTTCTCCCACCAGAAATGCCGCAGTGTTATCCTTGACTCTTGTTTGCGCGTACATCATTTTATTTTTGTTGCTGCGTGCTAAACTATAACGAATATGCAACGGTTGCTACTTATCTGCAGACTGTGCAGAGTATGACGCGCGTGAATTGTCGAAAGGGCTCTGCCCTCGCCCATGCAACGGATGCCCATTATCTTCTGTAGCTGTGTAGGGACAAATATTACGAGAGAGAAAGTAAACTAGATGCGTCTTCTCATGAGCAATCAGGGGTTCTACCAGATATATTTGCAGTTTCTGTGCAGGCCTGCGCACCTTCCATTAACCATTATGATATGATGTGTAACAACTCGTGTGAAAAGATAGATAGATAGATAGATAGATAGATAGATAGATAGATAGATAGATCCGTGCATTGGTCAAGGTAAGACTTTCGTGCTAATAAACCCAAGGTGGGCAGTGGAAAGCTGCCATTGGAATCGTATATGTGATGTCGCGGCGTACCTCTTCGGTCGGTGCAGACGACGTAGGCGACCCAAGCGACGAGCAGTCCCCACGCCGTCTTGTGCAGAGACGCGTAGAGGGCCGCAACCGCTGGTCCGGGCAGCAGGCCCTTGTGCCACTGTTCGACCCCCAGGAGAACGGCGAAGCCGCATCCTGAGGCCGCTGCCCAGCCGGCGGCGCGCCACGCCCCACCGGCCCACCGCGGGGACTTCTTGGCGTCCTGGCCGAGCCGCCCGGAGGAGCGCAGCAGGTAGGCCAGCAGCAGGCCCAGCGAGAAGGCGCCCGCGTGCGAGAAGGGCCTCTTGAACACTTCCGTGTGCGTGCGACGAGACTTCCTGCATGACAGAGAAAGCTGGTTCCGACATTGTGCCCGCACAGCGCTCCGTGGCGCGTTTTATTCCGCTGCAGCCTCAAGGTATGCGCACCGGGTTGAGCAGAAACGGCGTATAACATACCGGTATCACGCAGTTAAGATTAATAAATTGCCTGCTCCTTAGCAGCCCGACTGGAAAGGAAATTTAGTGATGGACTTTCTACCCAGAGGAGGTGGAAATTGCTTGCCACAGGCGGATATATAGCCTCGCAAAGGCATTCCGGCTGTTCCTACGGTCGAGTGTCTTCTTTTAATGTGTGCGTAGGGCTAAACATGCCACAGCGTTAAATTAGGCATGAGTATGTTTAGTACGCTAACAAGGAATATTAGCCACGTCAAGAGGAGTGCAACAGATCAGGCGAAGAAGAGGTATACGAAGCATAGTGTAAGAGCCTAATGGAATATGCAGCTAATATATTTGATCTAGTACTAGTGCCTATTTCCATTTTAATAAATCACGCTATACCGCGATGCATTTCATTGATAAAAATGCGTGCCCGAAGTAATTTTGACGCTTTCTTTCTTGAAACTCGCCCGCTGCCGCGGCTATGGCGTTATGCTGTTGAGCACCAAGACGAGGATTCGATTCCCAGCTGCATCAGTAGCATTACGAATGGAGGCGGAATGTAAAAACGCTACAGTACCGATCTTTGGTTGCACAATAAGATCCCGAGGTGATCAGAATTAATACGAAGCCCTCCATCCACAATGGCGCCCCTAATAAATCTTGTGTTGCTTTTGGACTTTAAATCTCATTAAAATCAATGTATACTGAAACTAGCTTGTACTGTATGAAGTATGTGTCTGTCTTCTGTTAATATATGGAGTCTAGCTCCAGCGCTTCCTCCGCCACTGACGATTTTCCTGCTACTTGTAGTCGGCTCAGAGGTCGTCATCAGTTATTTGTTTGTTGAACTTGTGCAGTGCGATCTGCTCTGTTTGCTGCTATAAGTTGCCCGGTCCTCCTCTCTCGTCGTGCACACAATGCTTCGACATCAGTGCATGTGCACGACGGAGTGTGTGCAGCAGCGTGTGCATGACTTTTTGTTCTGTTTGTGCTGCCCATCGCTTGCCACAGGTGATCGGTTTAGTCCGCGCAATTTACGAAAGCTACTTCTTTTTTGGCTTGTACCGGGTGATTTACCGGTGCTTTTGCAGCTCGTAAAAGCAACTGCTTGGCCAGAATTAGTGTCAGTGATGTCAGAGGTTGCCATCGTCGTCACGGCATATAGCATGCGCGCGCGCGCGCTGATGTGTGAGTGCGTGTGTACATGCATGTACGCACGGCTGCACAGATCAAACGTTAAAAAGGTCACATGATTTTTTTACTAATGCGAGCATCCGTTCTTTTATTCAAATTGAATAATCTGCATTGTTTTTTATTCAGACAAGTTTTTGAAGAAGGCGAAATCTGCAATAGCAAAGTCGCTGAAAGTCTTGCTGTGATTTCAAAAACAACGCGTTTCTTGTCAGTCTCAGCTGTTCCAACTTTGCCGCTGCTGCTACTTGTGTGCTGAATCTAAAGCTAAACCATCGTTAATAAAGTGCCTACGTATCCCACAAGAGGCGTGTGCTCAAGGAAAGCACTACAGCAATACGTGCTACCCCCCTCCCCGGTTTTGTGCACGAAGGATTGTTATGAATATTGAGGTTCGCAGGTTGACAGGTGTGATACAGCTATCTGAGGACGTATAGCAGAGTTAAACTAGCAGTGGGATACACAGGGCCAAACGTGTACGCAGCCAGTGACAGGCTGCGACGGCGGTACCTGAAATAATCTCCCGAACCGAGTATTCCTTATCAAAATGCCTCGTATGCAGTACAATGACTCCGTATATATGCATATACTTTTTGTACTATTTTTTTGTACTCCTAAAGGAATATAGCACAATATGTAGTGCAGAATTGACACTGAATATTTGTCAATTGGGCAAGAATAGTACAGAAAATGTATGAAATTCTTGAACTGCATGCGGATACTTTTCAGCAGGGTTGGAATGCACAAACGTACATGACGTCTTCCGCGAAGTATATGGCAACAGGGTAGAGGTCGCTGTATAGTGTCTGCAGGGCGATGTACACGGTGCACGCCAGAACCATGGCCAGTGTCAGTGCCAATCCTGCCTTGGGCCACCTGCAAGGACACACATGTACGCGTTTTAGGCGCAGTGAAATATTCGAAGCCATGCTTAAGCATTGCTTTCCGTGGAGATTAGTATATTAATATTGCGCGATCTTGATACTTGTTCGCTATGATTTTTCCCCCATGATTACCAGGTTATTACTGGAGCCAGGTGGCTTTACTGAAGCCGCAGGAACCGTCGTTATTGCACTGCGTTTCCGTAACAACGCTGTGCACGCTTTGTGGACTTTTACTTCGTTAGAAGAATGGAAGCTTGGACTATAGTGGTTACACATTAGGAACGGTGAAGCAGCGCGAGAGACAGGGTCAGATTGGAAGACGTATGGACACACGCAGGGGCTGTTTGTGTGTCCAAACACGCATGTCATTGGAAAACAAATTCTCGTCAGCCTAACACTTTAAATAGCAAAGAAAGTGGACAGAGAACCAGCCGTAGGTGTAGCTTATTTGGTTGAGCTTAGTAATCGTCCTGCGCAAGTATAGTGAGCTCGGTTCCCATTGACGGCAAGTTTTATTTTCTTTCATTTTCATTTTCTCTTATTAAACATTGCAGGATCGTCGCAAATTTAACGTTCATTGTGAATTATTTCGGCAGTACAATTCGAAAATTCATTCATGTATTTCCTCGGCTTCATTGCCGCTTAGACACCGTACCGCATACTGTATTCTATATGGTATACATATACGGTATGTACGATACACCTATACCGTATCGCAAGCTTTTCCATATACTGAATACTCCATACGAAATTCAGCGTAACTGCAGCGTCCGTGCACATCGTACTTCCATTAAATTGGGACTTGCACCAGCGGCCAGGCCGTAGTTTCGTCCGTGGCGTGTGTTTGAAATGTATTCAACTGCAACTTACAATTGCGACTTGTAGAAAAAGAATGCACACCGTCGGCTGCACAGTCGGCTGCACTTAAGCAAGTATTCACTACTCTTGTATGAGAAATACAGCGACTCCACCCCCATCTTGACTGCACGGCTCCACTACATCTACCTGATTTGGCGGGGCCGTAGTTACACATACAAGAAGAATAACACTACGGATCAAGACTTCAGACATTACGACGTCTGCAGCTGCACAAGTCACAGCTTTGCGCGGTGCAATACAGTCTATCATAAAGTCTTATAGAGTGAGTGAGGAAAACTTTATTTCGAATCAGAACAATTCGCATCCGGCGAGTGAGTGAGTTCGAGCACCCGCCGAGGTTAGGGCCAAGAGTTCTTGTCTCCCGGCGGCTTCCTTGGCCCGCTGGACTGCCCAGAGTTGGTCTTCCAGGTTCCAGCTTAGCAGCGCGGCCTGCCATCGCGCGCGGAGGCTGTCGGTGGAGGTCTCGCTGTCATTATCGTGTATTAGTTCCTGGCATTCCCATCACATGTGTTCTTATAAAAATAGTCTTGTAGTCTTATAAATAGTCTTATACAAAATGGCCCGCTTTTTGTGACTCAAAGGTGGATTTACTATATGTGCGGAGTCAGAACTTAGACATGGTTCTCATGGCCAGTTGACATGGGAAACCATGCAACCTAACCACTAAGTGTAAGGAAGACGTCATGAAATTATTTTTAACCGGTCACCTGGCCATTGCACCATCAGTTGCATGATTGCGCAAACAACGATACTCGAACATAGCACGAAGAAAAAAAATAATAGGGTTTTACGTGCGAAAACCACGATCTGATTATGAGGCACGCCGTAGTGGGGGACTCCGGAAATTTAGACCACCTGGGGTTCTTTAACGTGCACCTAAATCTAAGTACACGGGTGTTTTCGCATTCCGCCCCCATCGAAATGCGGCCGCCGTGGCCGGGATTCGATCCCGCGACCTCGTGCTCAGCAGCCCAACACCATAGCCACTGAGCAACCACGGCGGGTAGCACGAAGAAGATCACTGCGTTGTAATTCCCTATTCAAAGACAAACACTGCGAGGCAGCTTCGTCTTCTGGCGCGCACACTTTCATTGGCCGAGTGGAATACACCAAATGGGTGCACTAGAATGCGCACACTGAACCCATCGCTTCAACTTAGATGTACATCCGAACTGCTCCAACGTGAGACATATCTTGTGTGTCGGCTGATGGACGCAGGAGTCACCCTCACAAATCCATATGTAACACTCATTGGAATGGCTGATAGTGCTTGATACGATGTCTGGGACAGCGTAGAGAGCGTAGACCACTTAATTTGCCGCTGTACTTGGTTTTATTATAACGAAAACAGTCCCCCTCGAACGCATTGGGATGACTGGACGATCGTCTACTATCCATTCAGACGCTATACTTGAACAACAACCTCACCACTCGTCAGCCCACAATGCAATGGAGACAATTTTTCTTTTAAATACAACCGACATGTGCGAACGCCTTTGACTGCGTGGCACTCTCCGCACGCGCGCACGCAGTCACCGCCTTTTTCCTCCGAGGTCTATATATCTCTCATCTTTCTATTCGCTCTTTCCTCCCCCAACGTAGGGTAGCCAGCAAAACACTCTTTAACATTTCTGCACCCCCCTCTCTCTTTCTCTGTAAATGAAGACATGCGGCTCACAAGTCAAGAACTGCAACAGGATTGATCTGAGGAAGCTTGAGAACATGATTTGTTTCTGACTTTTTAAAACCTTCGTTTTAAACTCTCCGTATTCTGCGTTAGCGGTGAGTGGCGAACGTGTCACAAGTGAACTCACCTGACGAGAAGGATGACCGCTGGAGTGAAGCCCACCAGTAGTTGCAAGTCAGCCGCGTAGAACCACAAGTGTGGGAGGCACTGCGTTTTAAACAAAGCCACCGATGCCGCATCTGTCAGGGCTGTTCATCTCGGAGGGCCTCTTGAACCAGCCGCCGACAGGCGTGCCTAAGCACAGGCGTGCCTAAGTCACAGGTGTACTAAGGCACTAAGTAGAAAGTAAGTCACAGGTGTACTTAGGTAAAACTAAGTAGAAAGAAGAAGGGACAGCTAGAGCGCCCTCACCGGCGCTCTTTCTGTCTCTT
Source organism: Dermacentor silvarum (assembly GCF_013339745.2). Taxonomy (NCBI): domain Eukaryota; kingdom Metazoa; phylum Arthropoda; class Arachnida; order Ixodida; family Ixodidae; genus Dermacentor; species Dermacentor silvarum. The sequence goes on along the minus strand of NC_051154.1, from coordinate 196,109,962 downwards.
CTTTCCCTTAATTTTTCGGCGCCAGATCCATATTTCAAGCATGAACCAACTGGCCCAACGTCGCATTCGCCTGGCACTCGCATACAGTCTCAGCTAGCACCAACACGGTAAACTAACAACTCTTTAGGCAGCCGAGCGGAGAACGCAGATTTGAGGCCCTGTGAAGATACGCCCTGGTGCCTGTGTGCATGTTCTATAAAGGCAAAACGTGTCGGCTACGGCCTTGGTAAATTTTAGCTATGCCTCCACTAAGATCGGTGCTCAGTACCTGCGTGGCGCGCCACAGTGCAAGCGCTTGCGTGACTTTTCAGTGTAAAATTAAAACGGGCACTCACTAAAATAAAGAAGAAAAGTCAGCTTGATGTTAGGAGCCCCTGCGGGTTAGGAGCCTCTCGTTCGCAATAAAAGAAAAACACAAAACACGCATGGGGCTCCCATCGCTTCACAGCCATCGAATGTAAAATGTTTGTAAAGTTTTCTACACATGCTATCTTTCCAATACCGTAGATAATTTTAAGCATGAAACATGTTTAGCTCACTGCGGAAGTTATTTACACATCTTGACGTCGAAACCTGCTTCGACAGCTGCTTCGGGAACCGACTGTCCGTGTCAAGCAGTATTAGAAGAATCGGATAATCCGCTGCTTGTACGTTCTTCCCACGAGAAGGCGACGAAGGCATTGCTGAAGTTTATTCATTCAAGTGACCTAGCTGAACGAATCTAATGTTCCCGTGTTCTTTTTAACACTAAAGTGTCTTACGCTTGGCTCCACCGAAAGTCTGTCCCATCTACGTACGTCACGCAATCCACGAGATGGCGATACTTGCCGTCTTGTGCCTTTCTAATGGTTAGGAAAGTAGGCATAGCAAGTTTATAAAGCTTTTACTTTATTAAAGAAATTTGGCAATTCATGACGTGTATTTGTTGTAATGCGGATATTGAGGTATAATTCGTTTCACCACTGAGTAATTGCGTAGCAAAAAAAAAAAAAAAAAAAGCCTGGTAATGCCTGGTAGACTGGTCATCTATGATGATAGTAAAGATGGTAGTGCGTTCTTGGCGCGTTCGTTACGCTTTTTCGGAGGTGATCCCCAACAACCGTCACCGTTCGGTGGCGCCGCGACGGCTCACCTTTCAACATGTGAATGGGCGCGCGCGCGTGATGCCACCGGAGCTCTGACAGTTTCGCCACATACGCACTCACCGTCGAGTCGGATATACCTATGACGCCTGGTAACCTCCGGGGTGCTGTTTACGCTGCGCAGCAGCACAGGCCTCGAGTGCTTCCTATCGCTGCCATTGCTTCGCCCTTCGAGCTAAACTGTAATTAATAAAAAAGACTGCACTTTTATGGCCTTTTATGAATGTGCAACAAGGTTACCACTGGTTCTTAGAATACACGTTTCACTTTCGTGTTACGACCAGTTCCTCGGTAAGAGGATTCAACCATTTGTGTGTGTGTGTGTTTCCTTTTCATCTTTCTGTCTACACTTGCCCCTACCCCTGCGCAGGGTAGCAAACTGAATGTTTGTCTTCCGGTTAACCTCACCCTTTTCGTATCTTATTTATGCCTCTCTTACCCGCCGCAATGTCTAATTTCCTATGGTGTCCCGCTTGTCGCGGACTTGATTTCGGGTCACGACTGACGCATTACGGTGCGGCAAAATGTATAAATGCTCGTGCACCGAGATTTGGATGCACGTTAAAAATAACTTCAGATGGCCAAACTGATTACGGAGCCATTCTCAACGGCGTTTCGCATAACGCTCTTAGCAGCTATCGGAGAAAAAAAAAAGCGATTTGTAGCGGTGGCGGCTGAGTTGGTTTTGAGTTGGTTTTGCACAAATCGCACAAGAAGTGATGAGCTCCAGACACGGCCGCTGTCTATATGTGAATGCACCAGAGAACAGATTTATTTCAGACAAGAGAGGCGTCAAAATTCGGAGCCAGATACACTGTAGCAAGGTGTGGGCATACCTACCTCTTACGACGCCTGTGTAAGAGGTCATGGTCATGGTCGCACTAGTCGGCACATGGTCATTCATTTATGACCATGTGCAGACTAATGCGATCCTAGAAGCTACGTGAATATACATAGTATGTTCTCGGCTGCAGAGGTGCTCATCCGATTTTGCGGAAACATTTATGCTGTATGTAACCTGCTTTCGGCTATGGCTTCACAATTTTTATTTTATTTAAATACTTATTTTTCGGGGAGCCACGGTGTCATGTCGGAGTGCTCAACGATTGCACGAGTTCTGTGTATTTTAAAGAGTTCAACTCTCTTAAGTGGCGTGATTTATATACATCCTGGAGTAAGCGTTTGGATTATTATTATTATTATTATTATTATTATTATTATTATTATTATTATTATTATTATTATTATTATTATTATTATTATTATTATTATTATTGCCACGACAACGACACTTCACATAAATTGACATTTTAGGCAGCGATCACGTAGGAGTGTAAACATCGAGGATTCGGTGAGCTCAACACTACTGTTCGCAGTCATTCGGTTGAGGGGAATAGAAGAGACACTGAAGTCTGGAGATTCTTGCGAGAAGCTATTACGTTATATCCTATAATTAGTAAGTATGACATGTTATAGTTACTTTTGTTTATCTTCTCTTATATGTTCCCTCTTCTTCACGGAGAATCCTCTCAAGGGCTGGGGAATTTGAACAGACTCTTTAGTGCAATAGATAAGTGCATTTTGGTGAAAAGCGCCGCTGAGCAGCTGTACTACATGAGCCTGGTAGTACAATAGCTATTGCATCGTGCTTCTTGTAAGCAATTACCAAGTTGGCATCGTTCTGCATAACTAACATACATCACGCAGCTTAGTTCACTTTCAAGTGTTGCTTGAAGATAAGGCCCACTATTAATTGTTGCGCACCTGTTCGTGTCGACTGCTCAGAATCTTCTCATTAGGGTGAAATCGTCGATAAGCGAGACTTCACTGCGAGATGAGCCAAGAGTGACTGCCTGCTCATCGACGGAGCGTGCTCGAAAGAAGACTGTCTCCATCCAGCAGTCTCCACTGACTGAGCCCCCACCTTTAGCAAACATGGTGTACAGATCCCGCTCTCTGTAGATGAGTGTTACTGCATCAACTTTGTCCTTTAAAACTTGCGTTTTCGCAAGAATGCGCACAAGTTTGGTGTTCATGAATTACCCTTAGCTGATACTGACAAGAAAATTACGTGTGCTAAGATTCGATCGCAACACCTACAGCGTATACATATTCTATGGTGGGGTCGTTCTTATTATTCATTCAGCATTGCCTTTGAGTCGTCGTCACATTCAAATGTTCCTAGTTGCCGCTTACTGCTGGACTAGGTTTTTTTCCCTTGTAATAACCATTATTGCTCGGTGCAGGCCGTCATATCGTTTTTAAAGTTCATTAAAAACACATCAGCCAGAGCGACCGCAAGAAGGAATAGATATAGGTACATGGTGGGCGGGAAGCGTGAACGGGGTCAGGTCCGCGCTATACGAGTATATTCCTGGTGTCCCGACTCACCGCAAAACAGGAGTACCGCAAGGTTTCAGCACGCACGCAGTTAAAAAGCCAGACACATTCCCCCACGCAACACGCAGAAACCGTACGGTAAGGTGTGTAGCACGTTACACGTGATGACATCGGGAAGAAAAAGAGGAGGGGCGGGGGAGTAGAGAGGGGTGTTGTTGGCAGAAATCGCCGATGGATGTGTTCCGCGCTGCTGCCTTCTCGCTGCACGAAAGCTCACGATTTCTCACAAGGCCAATCGGAGAAACGAAAGAGGCCGTCCCAGCAGCTCGGAGAGTCGAAAAACCATCGTCGACCATGCCCTCCTTCAGCAACGGTGACTCTGTCATTGCGCTGCGAACGTCGGAACGACTGGAACAAGGACGTGTAGATGCATGGCTGGATGCCCGCAGATCATTTCAGTCTCAATGGTTTTGTGAAGTAGCGACTGATAGGAAGGCGCGCGAGCAAGGATGTACCGTAAAATATTTAACCAGAATATACGCTTTCTCTTTCGCCGCTGCTTGAGGATTGTTTTCCTTCTTCCAGCGTGTGCCGTTTACACGTGAAGGGCCATGAAGGATCATGGCACGACAGCCTGCCCTCGACGGGGACTAAGTATATGGGCGCGGGAAAAAAGATTCAAACGCGAGGCAAAACAATTTCGGGGCGCTGATACTTTCGCGAGTTGGCGCTTGCGATTTCCAAGCCGAAATGTGCGCGAGCAGCTAATCCTCCAAGTTGCCACGGATTTTGTATTGTGCGGAACGGCGATGGTCGGCGCAAATAGACCGGACGGGAAAGGACATATATAGACAAGAATGACTCGGGTGTCCTTTATATATCCCACGCATGTATTTTAGTGTCCTTTTTTGTACCGTCTTATTGCGCTACTCTTCGGCACTTTTGTTATGGACCAACTCGCCCAATACAAGAGAGAGAGAGAGAGAGAGAGAGAGAGAGAGAGAGGAGAGAAGAAAAGGCAGGGATTTCGACCAGACGCCCGTCCGGTTTACTACCCTACGAAGGGAGAAGTGGGTTGAAAGATGAAAAAAAGAAAAAAAAGTTGCAGTGGCTTAGCTCGGCTATGCCAGGATATACGTAGCGTTAGCAAAGGTTCAGCTGATTATTCTTAGCTTATTCTTAAGATTATTCTTAAGATAAGATTATTCTTATAAGTCAAGCTTCTCCGTTCTTCTGCGCTGTTGAGCAGCATTTGCGCTCTCCTTCTCCATGGCTATACCACACTGGCAAACGCCAGTCAGAAGCGCAGCGGCTCCAGCGCAGTGTCAGACGGCGACTGCACAGCGAGCGCGCGCCGGCGCCAGTGCGTCTACCACGGCTACGACGTCACTCCTCTGGAATGCGCAGACCGGCGGCGGTGAGTCGCGCGCGGCGGCGGAGTGCGCGAGAGGTGCCGGCTCCGGTGGCTCCGGTGCGCAAGCCGTGTGACATCACTGATCCTTGCTCATGCGCAGCACGGCTCTTGATGTGCCGCGCGAAACGGGCTTGGCTAGGCCAGTGTAGCTAACGCTACAAAAAACACTGAGTATGCGAGCATTCGGATCTGCACATCGATACTACAAGCCCGCTTACTCATGTCTGTCGACTTCAGGAACTGCAGTGCCGCACGTGTCGCCCTCCGAGTTTTCGACGCATATGGCAGTGGTCCATGTACCTTTGTGAACGAGAATGACCTAGAGTCCAGGTGATGTAACGTGGTGCGGAGCAGGAAGTTCTGCTCGTCGTAATGGGGATGGATTTAGAGTGGGTGTTTGAAATACTTCTCACACTCGCAAGTGTCGGATGAAGGTGTGCCACTCATCCCAATGTGGAACGAATAAGCCTTTGTGAACGCTACAGCCAGCCGTGGCATGGTCCTCATGGCATGGTCCATACAGAATTAACAAGAGCTCGCGCGCACAGTCCCATCCGAGTCTTGTGTTCAGCCGTGCGATCGTTAATGTATCCTTTGCATAAAACTAGTCGCAACGGACTATCATGCGCCACATATGCCATTTCAGCCGCTTCTCGCTGCGTGGCCAATCCCAAAGCTACGAGGCGTAACAACGCTTGCACCCTGATACGCCTCGCGATCAAGTGCCCCTTTCTAGGACACATCATTTTATATGTACTAGACGCTTTGTCGATCGACCACATCCGATACTCCTCGTAAAAAATAATAAGGATGTTTACTTCGAAGTGAAATGTGAAAAATGTTTTCTACCTGAGAAAGTATTATTGCTGCATTAACACCTGTTGAATTGCGCGCTTGATAGTGAAAAATGGGTGCTGTACGAAAAATACTCGAAAAATATCTCACTTACGTAAAATGAAAAAAAAAAGTTTCTGTGCAATGTCGCACTCGGTGATTATGCATGGGATTTGAGTCTAGAATTCCGAAATTCTCTGCTCTTTGAGCCCTATTTCTGTGTTCTCAGTAGAAAATAATATTTCCGCCCCTCACCAATGTATCGAACACGCGCCTTTAACACTGCTCCTTGAACTGGTAAACATAAAAATTTATGACGTGCCGTATAGCTTTGTAAATTTCTTTCAAATATGTTGTCGGTTTGATGTTCACCTGAGACAAATAAAACAAGCAGTAAGAACTAACAATTATTCGTACCCTAATTGTTATCTTGACAGTTAAATAGTTCTTAAGCCAGTGTGCAAAGCGACATGCATATATGTTGGACGTGAAATTTTCAAGAATCAATAAAAGAATACAGCGATGTATTAGAAAAGTTAAGTCAGCGCAGAACGAAAAAGATTCAGGGTCAGAAAGAATGTAACAGTCTTATTTCACAGTTTATTCCATTCTCTCACAATCGTTAATAGCGGTTATGCCACAAAGCTCATGTACATGTAATAATGAGTTGCGGAAATGCCACTTAAGGAGGATGGGTGCGCAGGAGGCGAATAAATACGTTTTGGTGCGGTGTTACATAGTATATTCTCCATGAAAATAATTGCAACTTTTCAACTTGCTGCCTGTCAGCCAGGTTTTAAAATAACCTTCGTTTCACATTTGTCGTACTCCGCATACCTGCCGTGTGATGACTGCATTGTTCTCATTTGTGCGCGAAGGAACAGCGAGAAGATTTCACATAGTGTCAGCATTACTAAGCTTTATAACAGACCCAACGATATAATTATAAGCGATTAACCTAGTTTGAACGGTACATCACGCAACGCGAAAAACACTAAGAGAAATGCTAGGTCACGAGACTCTGGTGCTGTAGAATCCCGTTAAGCCAATTTTGACATGATAAATGTGCGCGCGACACAAAGATGCTCGGCTGACCATTCCACTGCGCTGCACGGAATTGCCACCAGGCGTGGTGGCTTCTCTTGGTTGAGCTTTTCGTTTTTTTTTCTTCGAAACGAGCCGTCGCGCGAACGCGCGCTGTCTTCGCGGTCAAGGGCAGAGGAGCCTCGTCGGGCTGCCGTGTCTAGCGTAACGCTTGGCCTGGTCGCGTTCGCTTTTGAATTATTTTCCCGCCGCTGGTATCATAGCGCTTGCGTAGTTCCGCTGAAACTGGCTGATCGATATTACGACTTTTCTCGATGGCCAACCCACTAGTTTCTAGAATTTGCTGAAATGTTTCTCAAGCCATGAGAGATATGCGATGGAAGAGCACTCTTCTGAAACCACTATATACTGCCCAGTATCAGGTCTGTAGCTGATCAGAGGACAGAACTCGCGGTGTTAGCTCAAAACACACGACCCGCACGACGCATGCAAGGTACAAGTTGCTCATCTTGATTACTCACCGAAAACGCAGTTTTAACGATATTGCACCTTCTGAGCTTTACTTTTGTCGCACAATAATCGTCATCGTTGCATTGTACACGCCTACACTATTTAGCGCGGTGGGGCCGTTGCTTTCCCGTATGTGACGTTTATATGCACCTACAGTCTATCGACGAGAAATAAACGGGTTCCCGCTGGTTGATGTTATTAACAGGAAGCACGCTCTAATGTAATGACCATTACTGTCGCAAAAACTAGTGCAGCTTTAGGTGGTGTAAAAGAGTGCAAGCTAAGCAACTTTCTCTGTGCCCCCTTCCCTTCACGAGCACTTTGTAGGTGGCTTGCGAATAACTGTGTATGTTATGCTTGAAGACCGATTACTGATTAGTTTGAAGCCACTGCCTGAGACCAGGACCGGCAAACGAGTGGAATTTTTACGTGAGCAGGACCTTTTGTGAGAGATATGCGATGGCAGAGCACTCTTCTGAAATCGCTACTGCCCAGCATCAGGTCTGTAGCTGATCGGAGGACAGAACTCGAAGTGTTAGCTCAAAACACACGACCCGCACGACGCATGCAAGTTGCATGCAGTTAGCTATAGCTAGCATAGATAGATGATAGATAGATAGATAGATAGTAGATAGATAGATAGATAGATAGATAGATAGATAGATAGATAGATAGATAACGAATAACGAAGCCTTTTGCTTTTAACAATTGTTAGCCATTGATCAGCGCGTTAATTATTATGTCATTGTTAGAGAATATTCGTCTTCGCCCGGGCACTTATAGAGAGAGGTTTACCTTCGTATTCAGAAATTCATCTTAACTTGAAGCCCACGCTTGACTTGATCTAAAAGACGCCTGGCGTAAACGTGCCCAAGAGCTCATTGCGCTTCCATCAGCGCGTTCACGACGGGCGCCATTTAGATCAAGTCCAGCATGGGCTTCAAGTTAAGATGCATTTCTGAATACGGGGGTAAATGAAGGAGAAAGCTAAAGGGAAGGTTACCACAGCAGAAAATCCGCTTTACTACTCTGAACTCAGGGAGGTAGAAAAATAAGAAAAAGAAAATAGATAGCGAGAGAGAGAGAGAGAGCACAGACACACGTTCACAGCCGGTCACGATAATCGCACACGATCGCAGCGCAGGATCACGAGCGGCCGTCCTTATAAACCTGATCATGCGCACCAATAACAGCGCAAATGCATCCTGTGATGCGCAAGGAATTATTGATAGACAAGCGCTACGTACATATATAAGGCAGAGTCGGACGCAGTAGCTACAAGTGGGAATTTTTTTTTATTTACTTGCGCTATATTATATACAGTATAAGTATATCAGCGTATAAAACCACCTATAGCCCAACCTTTGACGTTACTAAGCTATTGTGTGGCATTGAACTACCCTTGCTTTCGTAATCCCTTCAGTCCTTCAAGAAAGCCATCGATCACACCACAGAAATTCGATGGGAACCTTGACGCCGGTTGTTGAGTGCGCGGTTACAGTGTGCCTTTGCAGTCGTGCACGCCAGCGGCTGATCATGCTGTGGCTGCTCACTGAGAGACTGATGGCTACAACCGCAAAACACTTAGGCCCAGGTGAAATGCTGGTTTGCGTGCTCTCGACCGGCGTTACATGTACCCTTGATCCAATTCTACAGACGTTTTCACGCACCGAAACCCAATGCATCTGTGTCAAGCACATGTTGCTTGCGAATGCGCAGTGCTTCTTTCCTATTGCGTGTGGTCCGAATCACCAGCAAAAATAACAAGAAAAGTGATGTGCCACACATTGTGTCCTAGGAATAGTGCTTTTCCTTATAGCAGCGATGCGAAAAGTAGGATTACAACAGCGCTATGAGCATGCAGACTAAGCGCATCCTGTTCTTGTGAAATCATCTCCTGGATTTTCTCACTGTATTGCAGGGGCGCTCGCAGACATCGCTTACAATGCAGCTGCACCGCAAAATTCTTGGACCACTAGAAGTATGCGGAATATACATCAGGTGAGAACACGAAGTGCTGAACAGCCTCCGACGACTAATCGCGACAAAAGAACGTTTTCCTCCTAAACCAAGAGTTCTCTGGCCCTGCCGATACCATGTTTGAGTATTTTACTGCGTCAAACATTTATAAGGTAAGGAACCGGGTCGCCATTACAGTGAATCGGTAAGTTCGTTGCTCTAGAAAATGTTTGCATGTACTGGCGCTGATGTCATACACGACGTAAAGCCCCTTTTACACTATGTGGAAGCCAGCAAGGCTGGTGGGCAAAGGTATCGCGGTGGTGTTCGCAAGCGGGGGCATCAACGCGGAATGGGGCATGGTCAAAATCTTGTTTAACTTGTCCTACTTGCACGCTGCTGTCTTGGTGGCAGTAGTACAGAAGCAATGACTCTGCGAAACAGGTAGAAATTGTTGAAGCACGACGAAGCCGAGGCGGATATTGCGCAATGCCTCACTGATAATGAGAAAGCCGAAGCGCCTCTACAGCTGCGAGGGAACGGATGAGTGTATCGTAGGCACCATCGCACAGAACTCCCACGTCGCCGAGTAGCCCGAGGGTTACGTCAAGAGAGAGTTTGTACAAGATATTAAGAGGTGGTCGGAGGGCTATCATCATTGAAGTAATACTGCGCAGTGCGTGATGGAGAGATGGAGGAGGCACAGGGTTAGTTTAAGGTATGTGCATGAGGCGTGGCCCATCGAAAAGTGAGTTGCTTGGCGCAGTACTTGACTCAAGCACTGGTATAATGTATTGATTCCTTTCGCACGATTCTATTTCTTTCTTATTCACTGCTCTCAACCGGCCGATCATGGGGATAACGTAGGCGCATAGAGAACCATTCCGGTCACTGACAAGGCGCGAAAAGGAAAATAATTAGAAGAGAATCGTTACATTATGCCGGCCAGATTTTCCGTGAGTCTATCGCTTTTAGAATGTGGTTAAGTAGTTGGTAATTGTCCATTATTGCTTTGGAACATCTCAGTGGGATGCATGCACGTCTCCGATGCAAGCGGACGGCACGGACAAATAGCAGGGAACGCTAGGATCGAAAAATATGCATATTAGCATATACACTAAATGGATAATTTCTTATCCTACTCGTGGCTTTCTCTTTGCTATGGTATAGTACATGTAGAAATAGCACTTGAAAGTATAGTCCCTGTTTTTTCGTTCTCTAGCTGCAGTTGTAGAAAGCATTGCTATGGCAAGGCGCATGTGAGAAAACCTGTGTGTAAAGGAAAACGGGAGCAACAGGGCTCGAGCGCAGAGGAAAAGGACACCCGACGCAGTGAGATAGGAGAGGAACAATTTGACCTGGCCATTTTAGGTGGAGCGTTATTAGTTATGTCATAACTGCTGCTCTACGAGGTCTGTTAGAAAAGTATCCGATCTTTGGCCGAAGAAAAAAAAAACTCATAACTGGAGCGTTGGAAACCTAATCACCCTCAAAGTAGTCTCCTTGGGACTCCACACACTTCTCCCAGCGGTGCTGCCATTGTTGGAAGCATTCCGAGAAGGCCTCTTTCGGAATGCACTTTAGCTCAGCTGTCGTTGCAGCCATAATGTCCTCTCTTGTCTGAAATCGCGCTCCTTTCAATGGCCTCTTGATTTTGGGAAACAGCCAGAAGTCGCAGGGGGCCATATCAGGAGTGTAAGGAGCCTGTTGAACTACAGGGGTCTGGTTTTTCGCCAAAAAAAGTCTGAATCAAGTGCGAGGAATGTGCAGGAGCATTGTCGTGATGGATGCGCCAATTTCCTGTTGACCACAACACCGGTCTCTTGCACCGCACAGCATCACGTAGGCGACGGAGGACATCCCCGTGCTACTCTTTGATGATTGTTTGACCCTGTGGTGAGTACTCGTGGTGTACCACACCGCGGGAGTCAAAGAAAGCAGTGAGCATCACTTTGACGTTGCTGCGCACTTGGCGGGCCTTCTTTGGTCTTGGTGACCTGGAATGCTTCCACTGTGACGACTGGGATTTGGTTTCCGGGTCGTATCCGTACACCCAAGACTCGTCACCAGTGATTATGGTGTTCATGAAGTAAGGGTCACTGTTTGTGGAATCCAGAATGTCCTGTGAGACTTCAACACGAAGTTGCTTTTGCTCCACCGTGAGCAGCTTCGGCACGAATTTCGCCGCAACTCTCTTCATGGCCAAATCTTCGGTCATAATGCAATGTGCAGAAAAAGTGCTGATGCCCACCTCTTCCCCAATTTCTCGGATAGTCACACGATGGTCCTGCATCACCACAGCGTTCACTTCGGCAATGACCTGGTCATTTCGGCATGTTGATGGCCGACCGGAGCGTGGCTCGCTCTCCACCGACGTGCGGCCGTCTTTAAACCGGTTGTACCACTCCTTAATCTGTGTGCTGCTCATAGCATCGTCACCGAAAGCCGTCTGAATCTTCCGAATGGTTTCCACTTGGCTGGCGCCCAGTTTCTGGCAAAATTTGATGCAGTAGCGCTGCTCCAGTCGCTCCGCCATTTTCCTTGCAATAAAAAAACCCGACTAGAGCACTGCGCATTACCTCACTCAAAGGCTGCGTCCCAGCGACTGACGCTATCGGCAGGCGGGAAAAAATTCGCGCATGCGCACGGAGGTTCAAGGTCGGCTGATGCAAGCGCGCTTGTTTCATATCCATGAGGTGTTCGCAAACAAAAAATAAGGTCGGATGCTTTTCTAACAGACCTCGTATGGGCGCGCAAGCCGTGCTGCTGGAAACGAGGTTGATTGGTGGATACTTCGTTTTTCAACGTGGCTTTCTGTCGCTTGGCGCCGTATACATTAGTTCCATCTTTCAACCTGCGCGCATAGGCCGTATTTTGTAACGAGTTCTTTCCATTTTTTTTTTTTTTGCGCTTAGTCAATACTTCACACAACGCCATGCTCTTTCACCTGGATTGGCCAATCCGCGGGACGGATGATAAGAAATGAATAGAATCAGACGAAAATAATCCTCACAAAATACGGCCTAGGGACTTGGGAAATGCCAGAAACGGTCAGTGTAAGAATGCAAAATCATTCTTGGGCACCAAATTTAATTCACACCGTATTCTTAGTCGCTCATTTGCACGGCCACCCTCTCGTACGAAGATAAATTGTACTATCACTAGCATAGGTCGGCAAAAAAATGATGTAGATCTAACGCACATTACGGCAATTATGTGAAACGAAGGTTTTGTGGTAGTGGTTAATGAAATGCTCTAAATTTGCTCATTTCATTCCTGTGTCTTTGATGTAAAGGAAACTGGCGCGCACGTATGAATCACCGACTCACTTAGGCACATGACCTCATCTGCCTAGACTCAATGCAACTCATGGAATCCCAGACCCACATTCACAAAATGGGGCTTAGTAACACTGCTTACTTGACTCAGATTAGCAGGCTCATAACTCACCCAGACACAAAATGACCGGCTCACAGTAACGGTGTTTGCTCAAACGTGAATCAGGTGTCAGATCTGTATTTAAAATGAAAAAAAAAAAACAGCGTATTGCCTTGGTATAATTCAGGTATTACCCATTCGTGTGTGCCTGGGCGTGAATGAATGGATTGGAAGGGGGTGGGGAAGGCTCCCTCTATTTAAGTACGTTAAACTTGTTCAGTGTACAGCCACTAGGTACTGAAGTGCCTGCAAAACTTACTGTGTAATGCGTACGTGTACTTCCATAACACGGCACCTTACATATGTATACAATTTGGCGTATTCAACACCAATACTTTGCTCTCGTGACCTCGGTCAGGCTTACTGGTTCCAATAGACACTGCTTGTAAATAGCAGAAAGATTCACTGAGGATCATTTAATCTCATCCTTGCATGTAGTATTGGCCACTGAAAAACATTTGGAATAACACGAGAGTCAGACTTGAACTCTCTCAGACTCAAGCGAACTCCGATTAACTGGGCCTGACTCACATTTAGACTACGTACCCACTTTGACTTCTGTCGACTCACTTCCACTCAGACTCATACGTACTCGGACTCACCTCAACGCACTCGGACTCATTCACGCCACCTTTGAATCGCTTAGGCTCACTCAGACTGACGCGTGGCTGAGAGTCTGAGAGAGTCCGAGTGAGTCGACTTATGAATGAGTTTGCCGACCAATGATCACTGTTAATATGTACTACCCTTACAGATGCTTGTGTAGGAGAGAAGTGGATATGAGTCAAAGAAAGAAAGCAGTTTGTCATGTGCGGGATGGTATGGCGTTCAAACTGCCTTATTATGCCTGACTTAAATTATCATTCAAGGGTAGTGCTGTCGGCCACGTTCCCTGGGAAGAATATTATTTGTCTCACGAAATGGCTTTCGCGTCTCCTTTCTTTTTTCTTGTGCAAGTGGCGCACGACGAAGCCAGATGAACTTGAAAATAATGTCACGGTCGTTCTGAATGAAAGACCTAATTGGCCGGAGTCACGCTTCCTTCATCGGAGCACCCTTGGAGACGCTGTATATAGTGTCAGTCTATACTCATTTGTTCATTTCCCGCAAAACGTATACAGCAGCCAATTTACAGAGCAGGTACGTAGGTTATAAACTGTAAATGCGCCCTCACTGCTTCCTCACATGCAATCGCTATAGCGAACGTGCTACAAGTTTGCTCGTTTTGTGAACGACGTTGCCTTGACTTCATTCTTCATGTTTGTCACGCAGAGAGAGAAACAGAAGAGAGGAAAGGTGGCATTTGTACAGAGGGCGTGCAAGCTGCCTTCCGCTCGGGAGGGGCACTAAGTGCCCCCCTCACTCCAAGCCGCCGTCCTTACGCTGCCAGAGCGTTTCACGTTCGAGATAGCATCATGATGAAATGGTGCGCTCATACGTTGTCGTGTCGTTGCTTCGCGCGGCATCAAACAAGTGTCTCGGACAATCGCATTATCAGGGGTGTCGACCGCGCTTGAGCCTGTAGAGGTGCTGCTGTGATGGATGAGACTCGATTAAGCCGTTGCGTACGCCAAGCCTACGTTGTATTAATGCGCCCATTGGTGCCCGCCTCCCGAGGGCGCGTAGTTAGATATGTAAAAATATCTATCTATCTATCTATCTATCTATCTATCTATCTATCTATCTATCTATCTATCTATCTATCTATCTATCTATCTATCTATCTAATCTATCTATCTATCTATCTATCTATCTATCTATCTATCTATCTATCTATCTATCTATCTATCTATCTATCTATCTATCTATCTATCTATCTATCTATCTATCTATCTATCTATCTATCTATCTATCTATCTATCTATCTATCTATCTATCTATCTATCTATCTATCTATCTATCTATCTATCTATCTATCTATCTATCTATTAGTGCTAGCCCAATCTTTCGCGATTTTATTCTACTGCATAACTGTTGTCATAATTCGCGGAGGCTAACATGATTGAAATGTCCATATTGTCATATATAAATGATCATAATATAGTTGTTTGTCGGAACAGCTCTTTGTGAATTGCAGATCCTTCACGAAAATCACTAAAACTAGGTCACTGTGAAACATAAGCCGTTTACTCTATCGTCTGCGCCTATGATCAAACGGCGACATTTTCACGGTGCGTGGCTGTCGCTGGAGACGTCTTCTTAAGTTTTTCAGTGTTAGATTAGCGGTATAAAAGAACTCCAGATATTTCAAGCAGGCCCGTGGCCAGGCGGAGGGTGGGGGGGGGGGGAGGCTAGGGGCCCGGGCCCCCCGCCACCCTGCTGAGCAAAGAAACTTTTCTACGCTGAAGCACCTCAAAACCTACCTTCGCAACAGCTCTCTTCAGAACGATTGAATGGGTTGGCTCTGATGTCGCTTTACAGAGAGTCCATTGACGTGAGCAACGTAATCGCAACGTTTACGAAGAAGGCACGGAGACTTGTGTTTTAGGCTTCCAAACTTTAGGAGCCAGTGCAGACATTGAAGTAAACGGACGCACCGCGCCGCGGACTTGTATGACCTGACGAGATCACTGCCGACCGTTTCACGCCAGACGCCGGGTGAAGCTCTTCGCGAGTGTGCTTCAATGCAACGAATATTTCCACTCTTCGTCTTTTTTATTTTTGGCTCTGAGTAACGCTGTTTTATTTTTATCAATGAAATCTATTGAGACGAATCGTCCGCATAAAATATTATACTATTAGGAATATTAATCTCAAAACTAAAATTATAAAACTATTAATGAAATAGTATTTAAAAGTCACATAGTTTTCATACTGCGATTTTTACCGAAAATAATTGCTGAAAAATAGGTGCTTCCCCAAATAGTCAAGGCCTTCAGCAAGTGCCCCCCGGAAAAAATTCCTGTCTACGGGCCTGATTTTAAGTAAACCCAGTGTAGCGGAGCACTCACTCAATGAAAAATAATTCGGGTAGGCTGTATCGGGGACGCAACAGCAGTGGGGTACGCGAAACGCATTTTGTCTGCTGCTGAGGGCGTACAGGCACTAAGGATACGGAAATGACGTAATCAAATACACAAGTTACATTTATTCGCGCATTGCAAAGCTTGCAGGCTGAACTGATGATACAGCTAGGGGGTTCTATGGTCTAATTTTGAAATCGTGCTCGCTCCCTATTTCTAGTAGGGGCCCGCAGTGGTCAAAGGTGGTGGGCGCGAATTGTCATCTTTCCGAGCAACCGTCAAATTTCTGCAACAATTTGCACACTTGTAGGTCTTATAACTCCTGATGAGCACAGGTTTGAATTTGATGGTATTACGCCTACTATGGCTGAGTGATTTCTCTCAAACGTGACCACTCCCGCTGCCAAGCTATGCCTGTCTCAACGCCGAGCGAGACGTTAAATTTCGCTCCGATTGCGTCATGCCTGGCGCGCAACGGCGCCATCTGTACACGCGACACATGCATGATCGAGTAATGATGTTTTGGCTCTACACAACAATATCAAAATAAGGCGTAGTTGGTTGTATGGTAGCAAAGATATAAGCGATAAAAGTATAACCAGTTTTCGTTACGTGCGGTTTTATCAAGCGACCCCCTAGCTGACCTAATGCAACAAATTAAAAAAAAAAGAAAAGAAAAAAAAAAGAAGGCGTGCCACTCGCTTGTATCAGAATAGAAAATGTAAGCTTTTACGCAGTTGGAGCAGCCTTCCAACACTTCTTGGCAACCATAAGTGTACAGCACGTTCATTACAGGACCCTTTCCTCTGCTGAGTGGAAGCGATGGTGTTGCTGCACGAGCTTCGCGTGCGTGCCCACGAAGCGACGATATATCAGAGGGATACCTTGCTGGCACGCACTTATTGTCTGTGTTGGCTAACCTAAAATATGCGAACGCTTCAAAATCGCTTTGTGCACAACCTTCAGCTTGGTAAGCATTACGGTACCCCATATGAAACTGCCCGTTTGTGCAGCTGGGAAGCTTGTGTCTAACTGCAAGCAAATTTTACTCACGTAGAAGAACTCTGCTGGAAAAGGCTTCCAAAATTATGCTATAATACTTCTCGAATACGGGACTCGACTCTCGCCGTAGTGCTCATACTCTATGCTCGATATGATGTAGGCAAGAGAGAGCAAGACGGCAGCAGCGCCGACATGATGCTTAATCGCGTCTTGCTTTTCGTGCAGTTTCTTTGCTGTTTACCTGTAATACTCAACGCTGGCTTTTCCTCGCAATGCTTTGAAATGGATCCAGCCGTTGGTCGTGCGCTGCATTTGAAGCTACTACAGCCTGCGCCCATGCATGATGGTCTGCATGTTCGCATGATGGACATCAAGCTTTTCTAGCAAACTGTGAACAAGCGTTTCGACGCTCTGGAATCTGTGTGCCCGCCCTTGAAAAAAACCACCGCTGATCCTAGAGCCTCGTTCGATCAGTCTGGTTCTGACGTACGTTCTTTATCTCAGGCCGTTTCGGAATTAAACAAAAAGAACGACGACCTTGAAAATCGTTACAGATGCAATATAATTTTGCATGGACTTGATGAAAACGATGCTGAAAACACCATGACGCTTTTGGCTAATGTACGCAAAAATTTCACAGATAAGCTTCAAATTGAATGCCCGCCAGTTGAATGCTGCCACAGAATTGGCACCAAACGTAAAGGTCGATCGCGCCCCGTTATATTACGAGTACTGGAGGTCAGGATTAAGATCTAGACAATGAAAATTGTTTCAAAGCTTAAAGGAACAAAATTTTACGTTACTGAAGATTTCTCAGCTCATGTGCGTGCCATTCGTAAAAAGATATGGACAGCAACCTCTTCTTTTCGTGACCATAGGTTCAGTGGCGAGGTTACGCTACGACCCAGTTTTCATAACTGGTGACTGGTATAGGTGGAATGACACAGCAAACACCCTAGTCGACGATTCAGATCTCGCTGCAAACACCCTAGTGAACAATTCCAGTCTCTCTGCAGGCTTGCCAAACACTCCCCCAGCTACGTCGTCTTTACACTGACAGATCCGCGACTCTTACAACCTTACTTTCTTGATTTTGAATGCAAGAAGACTAGTAAATAAGTTCCCGTTGTTTTTTTCTCTGGTAACATCTTATTCCCCTCGTTTCATTGGTGTCACTGAAACCTGGCTTCACGACCACATTTGCGAGGGGAGATCAAAAAGTTTTGCAACTTGGCTATAACCAAATATCTGACAGTGATCTCTCTCTACCTTTTGTTTAGGTCATCTCTGCAGCCTAGTAAGGTCTGAATACCAAGCCTTCCAGTTCGTTACTTGGTCTGCAGCAGCCTGTCAAACATGGCGTCCTCCCGCGATTTAAAGCTTGAGCACCGGAGCGTTATCAAATTTTTTAAAGAAGGACGTTCCGCCAACTAAATCTACAGTAGCATGGCGAATGTGTATGACAGTGAATGTCCTTCATATGCTACAGTGACTCGGTGGTTCAATGAGTTTAAACATGGCCGTGTGCACGTGGAAGACGACTCAAGGTCAGGGCGGCCGACCACTTCAAACGATTAGGACCATTCATCCTCAGCAGAGAGCCTTATCATAAATAATCGCCGAATCAAGGTGTCCGAGGTTGCCGGAGAATTGAACATTTCTTATGGCAGTGCTTCCCCTACCATCCACGATGTTTTAGGTATGTCGAAGGTCTCGGCACGATGGGTGCCACGGAACCTCTCAGTGCAAGATCGACACCACCGCGCGCCTTCATCAAGGCAACTTTTGCACCTCTATTCAAGCGACCCAGAAGATTTTCTCTCCCGCCTTGTGACTGGGGATGATACGTGGCTGTATCAGTGGGACCCAGAAACGAAACAGCAGTCTGTGCAGTGGAGGAATTCGGGGTTCCCTCCATCGAAAAAAATTCAACACCCAACGCTCAGGGAGGAAAGTGATGGCGACACTTTTTTGGGACGGAAAGGGGATCCTGCTCATTGAGTATCTTGAAAACAGTAGGACAGTTACAGGCGAATACTACGCCAACGTTCTTCGAAAACTGCGTAAAGCCATTGTGGAAAAACGACGAGGATTAGTGACAAGAGGTGTCCTCCTCCTGCACGACAACGCCCCGGTTCACAGGTCTCGGGTTGCCCAGGCTGCCATTCGAGAGTGTGGTTTCCAACAGCTGGACCACCCGCCCTATAGTCCCTACCTGGCCCCGAGTGACTTTTACTTATTTCCCAATTTGAAGAAATACCTCAAGGGAACGAGGTTTGATGACTTGAACTCGCTTCAAACTGCCGCAGAGGAGTGGCTTCGCAACCAGGAATAAAGTTTTTTTTTTTTTTTGCAAGATATCAAAAGCCTTCCTGGAAAATGGGAGAAGTAAATTAGTGTGAGGGGAGATTATGTTGAAAAATAATTTTTTTCCAAGGTCTGGCAGTTTTCCTGATAGACGAGTTGCAAAACTTTTTGATCACCCCTCGTATGACCCTGAAATCGCTTCACCCGACCATGTAGCTGTCCGATCAGACCACAAAAATGGCAAGGGAGGAGCAGTCGCCCATTTTTTTTTTCAAATCTGATTTGAAGCTTTCGGTTATCTCTCCTCCAGCAGAACTTGAGTCTGTCTGGTCTAAATGTTACCTGGGCACAAAAAAAAAAAAAAAAAAAACAATCTAGGCTCCATTTTCACTTATCCACCTGCCTTCTCATCCGATAACCTTTTTATTCTCGCTGATTATATCAACAAGTACAGTCTTCATGCATCTAGTTTAATTCCAATGGGATACTTTAATACACCGGGTATTTATTGACCCTCACTATCACATCGCAGTTCTTTAGGGAGCGATACTGACTAACTTTATTTTTTGGGGGGATTACACAAGGCGCCACAAGACAGAAATCACTTATTAACCTGGTGTTTATTAGTTCAGACCTTTTCCGAGCGTGAAATTATTGACGGAATTTCAGATTAAAATCAAGTGTCATTCTATTTATGTTCAAATACCAAATTAACTCACTTTTAATTGCTGCACATTCACATCACCGTAGGGCGCTGTGCCCTTTCTGGACTGCTTCTCGAAAATTCTGTTATTCTGCTACTACAGCAGGATCTCTGCGGTCATGCAACTAGTTTCAGCGCTGACATAATTAGAGAACCAGATATTCGCAAAATAGTAAAAAAAAAAGCTCAGATCCTACGGCCTGTGGGAATCGATGTTATGCGAAGCAGTGTGCGGGGAGCCTACCAGGTTAACGAAACGACCGTGAGAGAACCAAGACGTAGGCGGCTGTTTCATAACCTACATGACACACATTTCATGACATTTATGTCATGACTTATCATTTATGTTCGTCATACACTCATATCATACTATGCCAACTTTGGTTCATACCAAGTTAACGAAACGACCATGCGAGTACCAAGACGTAGGCGGCTAGATAGATGCTCTCAAAGTTGCAAATGTTCGCGAAGAAATGCTTCGCATTAAAAAAAAAAAAGAACGGTAAGCTCTACTCCCGACACATTATCCACAAAAAAGCCGGTGAAAGTTCACCTTGAAAAATACATTCACAAAAAAAAAAATGTTTCTTTTTTTTTTGGGGGGGGGGGGGAGGGGCTGAACTAACACCACGGCTGAAGTAACAGCCGAAAAGTGGACGCCGAATTTTGGGGAAACAAAAACCGATAACGTTGAAAATTCAGGAAGCATTATCGTATTTACATGCGTATAAGTCAGTTTCTTTTAAAGTAATTACGTGTTGAAAGCTGAGGAATCGGTGTGTATTTGATTCAGCCCGCTAGAGGTACACAGGGGTGTACGGTTAAAAGGAAAGGTTAAAAGGTGGCGCCTGTTCGGCGCCGTACCAAGCGCTGGTGGCACCGCTTGAACTTCCCGCACGCGCGGTGCGAACTGCTGGCGGCCCTCGCTTTGCGCTGTCTGCAGAACGCTGGATACGATCTAGCAGGGCGGCTTCCCAAGCATAAGAAAGCTTTTTTTATCGCATATATTTTCTTATTACGCAAGATAGCTAACAAATTCGAGTGTCATTCGCACTTACATAGCTCGGTGTCTGAACAGCAGCGCCGTCCGTTCAAGGAGGGCTGAAATGCCGCCGCTGGTATAGTAAATATAGTAATATTAGTATTTGGAAGCAGTATTCGTCCTCTTGGTTGAGAGAAAGGCTTCTGCGGAGAAGAAAAAAATTAAAAACTTTGCCTCCTTGTTGACCTTACTCACGCGGCTCTTGTTTTCATTTGGCAGCGCTTCAAGAAGTTGTAGTTTTGTCCCCGTTTTACTCCGCATTAGACTTAAAGATTAATACAAATTTAACACATGTAACCAACACAAGTATCCAGAGTCGTGTAAAAAGAGCAGACGAAATGTCCTCGCAGACAGTGTGCGCAATGTGAATTGCAAAATGCATTGCGCATTTGTGCCATGCGACGATCGGCCGCACTCGCATATCAATCCAGAGCATACGCGTAATTCCAAGATGACCATCCGTGTCCTTAGCAAATGCAATTTTTGTGTCACGCAAGCTTCTTTGTCACGCAAGCACTTTCCGTCGGGCGTACAACAGCTCAAGCTTAGCTACGCCGTTGTGAGTGGACCAAGAAAGGCGCGCAACACGACCATCATAAACTGAAACGCCGAGTTGGAATTAGCAGCCTATATGCCGGTCGCACGCTGTTTGGCAGAGATGGGCGCTACTCACAGAGTCGAGGCTGTACTCCCAGTTGTTGACAAGGGCCGGTATCTTCCACCAGCGGGCCTCGCAGTTTCCGCGCAGCAGGGCGTAGTTGTCGCGCCAGATGGGTCCCGACGACACCAGGCCCAGAAGCGAGAACACCAGCAGCAGGCAGAAGCACGGTATGATGACCCTGTCTCGCCCCCGGATGCATGAGGGACGAGGGCGGACAGAGCCCAACCAGAGAGCGAACGGCGTCATTCTAAGCGCAACCGTTATACATGTAGCCGTGCCTTTGCGCTGGGGCAACGGGACCAGGGCAATAACACAATGCACAATCCACTCGCGTGTGGATTGTGCAACTCACTCACTCACTCACTCACTCACTCACTCACTCACTCACTCACTCACTCACTCACTCACTCACTCACTCACTCACTCACTCACTCACTCACTCACTCACTCACTCACTCACTCACTCACTCACTCACTCACTCACTCACTCACTCACTCACTCACTCACTCACTCACTCACTCACTCACTCACTCACTCACTCACTCACTCACTCACTCACTCACTCACTCACTCACTCACTCACTCACTCACTCACTCACTCACTCTTCTCTCTGCCGCCTCATATACACATCCGGGATCACCAGCATTGCACCGTGAAATCACCGTGTGACTGGCCTCGTTATTACCAATCGCAAATACATTTGGTTTCGTTGCCAGTTGCACTGACTCGTCTACTCCAACCCTTCTGTTTTAAACATCGCAGATGAATCGGCCCAGTGGCGAAAAACCACCATATGGGCCGCCCGAGCGCTATGGAGCTTGGACGGCCTCAATCTTGGCGCTTAAGGTTTCTTGAGATCAATCTCTCTCATCTCTATTAAAGGAAAAAGAAAGTAAAAAAAAGAAAACAGTTACATCACAGTGGTGACGGCTTTTCACTGAACAAATAACAAATACCTAAATTTAAAGACGGGTTACCATCTAGCTCTGCAATCTAAAGTCGGCTATCTGGCTGACATAAGTTTCCTCGTAAAAGTATACGTCGTCTCGCCCTTCAGCCGAGTGAAACTCAGGCTATTGACGTTCGTTGAAGCGAAGACGTCGTACATAAGCCACGGTGGTTGCGCTGTGCGCGTTTGTTCCGCAGCCCCGCATTGGCAGACCCGTAACAAGGTGGCTGCTTTGCCAACTCACCGCACGTATCTCCTGATCAACAGGATCGGCAGCCACTTGCTAAGGTTTCGCCGCTGCTTGAAAACGCTGTAGCCAAACAGGAATCCACTGAAACAGAGGCCATTTGTTAGAACAGCTGCTAACGGATGAATCTCGAAACATGTCTGCCGGAGAATTACGAACGAAGTTGCTTTTCGAGGCCTAAGATTTTCTTCCAAGCGCGCGATTTTTAAAGAAATCTCGATCTATAAAAGGCGTGCCTCATGGGACGTCACCAAAGAGTTTAAAACATTTTTTTTTATTTTGCTAACAGAAAAAGCAACAATAAAAAGTGTGTAGCATTCTTGCTTTGTAGCTTTGCGGGCAATCTATGAGCTTTGAGCACTACGCAGGACAGCAGGATATGGCTGACAGTTTCTATCAGCATTGATTCAAATGCAAACGACTCGAAGGGAGCTATAATGTGTTTGTTTAATGTGTTTGTCCATATTCAAAGTGTGTGTGTTTGGGGGGGGGCGCACTTGTTACAATGGACTCACGCAAATCTGGAGGGCACAACGTTTAAAAAGTGGCTGCGTAGCAATAGCACATTGCGCGTAAAATTGTTGTGATCACTGTTTTCCTGTTCCTGTTTTAATCTATGCTGATGGCAAATGACCCGGCTTGATGTTCACGTTTACACGCAAGACAGCCTATTTTTTTTCTTCTGAGCCGTTCAGACTCACTTGGAGGACAGCTAATTACATGTGATTTCCAATGGTAATGATCACAGAAAATTTTTCTGCTCATTTGTCTAACGTTACGGACAAGTGTTAAAAGTTTGCACTTCTGTTGTCATATATGTGATAAGATAGAGAGAAAAACAACATTTGGCTTGCTGTCCTGATTTCAATGGCACATACCTTAGACAGAAGAAGGTGTCTGCAGCTGGGTAAGCGTTGGCGATGAACATGAACGGCGTGTGCTTGACAAAATCAAACATGTTGAAGATTCTTCCTGCAAGAGGTCGCCAAGACCCATGGGTATACTACACGAGATCGAAATTTACCGATGCCCCCAATGCGAAAGTTTAGGCTAATTCAATATAGTCAGAACCGAAACTTTCGATGTATTAAGAAACTGGATTTCTTCGCACGCTTATAACTATTTAGGTCACTCAAGTATCGAAATTAAAAAAAAAAAAGTCATATACAGCCGCCAGCGGCATTAATTGCTCGGTAAATGAAGTGATCTCAAGTCGGTATAACATATAATCGCCCATGACAGCAACCGTAACCTTGCACAATCTGCGAAAACGGTAACGTGTGCTGCTTCCAAGCGCTGTATAAAATTTAAAGCGCTTTCTATTATTATCCAACTCCGTGTAGACGATTGAAAAAGTCTTGAATGCGAATAAATTGACCCAATCGTCCGACATTATTCTCTAGATTGCAAAACACTGTTTGCCGTTTTTTTAGTGTATTTCGTATCAGTCTTACGGGTGGAAAGCCTTCGTTCTGTACGGTTTAATATTGACGGACTTAGTTTGTATACTTAACACTTGAACAGGGGCACGAAGAAGAAAAGCTGGAGTGCGCCTACCGATACGGTTCATCTGCGAAGCCATGCGTTTACACGAAGTTTCTACTATTGTAGAATCATCAGACGTATTCTCGCCGAACTACCTCCATTTTTACATGTAGTATACTCAGTAGCGTGATCGCATACGTAATAAGAAGGTCAAGGGCCGACGTTCCCGAATACGCCGACTCATGCACCATGCATGCTCGCTAAAAGCGCCGAGAAGCGCGAGAAGTGCGTTTGCAAACACAAGTGTCGCGTAGCCGAAGATACGTGCGATGGAGGGTGTGTCATTCACAATGCTCACTGCGGTTGGGAATGGGCGTCAGGGCGTAGGAGTATCCCAGGATGATCCACAGCATGGTGAGGAAGCGCACGCCGTGTAGCGCTCGCAGCCGTGACCCGTCGTCGGAGACGTCGAACAGCCGCAGTGTGTTGCTGTACGCGGACCAGGACGTAAGCGCCCCCAGTACCGCATCTGCGCGCGAGGCAGAGTGAGGCACAAGCTGTAATCGTCGCTCCTGTGTGCCGCCTTCAAATTACGACAATTTCCAACTTCGTTTCAGCGCTCGCGACGTGCTGAGTGAAAGTGTCCAATCGTAGATGGGGCGTTAGCGGAATTCATTAAAGGAAAGACGTACGATATTGAGCAGAAGCAAAACAGTTATGTCGTGGCCTGCAACACTGAAATTTAGGGGAAGGAATCAAATTGAACTACGCAATAATCAAGAGGACAACTAAGTTCACCTGTCGTTCAGCGGTGAATGAAGACAACGTGTACGAAGAAGTAACCACCAGGATCAAGACAGAATGACAGAATTAGAAGGACGTTCCAGGTGTTCTTAAGGACGGAGAGATCTCAGCTTCGTCTAAAGGCTACGTTCACAATACGGAAGCACGCTCGGTGTATGTAACCAAAAGAAGCCAATTTAAAAAAAAAAACAATTTAAAGATTCAAGTTGCGGAAATGCGAGGAACGAGATTGATACGATAAATGACAGGAAACAACAGAGCTCAGGGTGACTATATTTGAAGAGCACACTGTCGCGAACGTGAGCGTCTCAAGATGGTTTAACAAGGCAGTGAGTAGAGGCGTGAGTTACATCGACAGCAGGGCAATGACTGATTCTGGCAGATACAAATGTGTGGAAGAACAGACCTAACTGCAAGGAGATGACGAAGGATAGAGTGTAGTGATAGAGCGAATTGAAAGATGATCAAAAAGAGAGGGCCCTTACAGCACAGGACACAGCTTACAGAAGGAAATTATACGTAAGTGGTATATTCAGGAGGAAGCGTATGACATAATATAGAGATAGAAAGAAAATAGTTTTTTAGATGAAATTATTTGCGAACTCTCAAGAAGGAAACGCCCCGTGAATTTCGCAGCTTGCACTCGTGCCTGATATGAGGACGAACTGCTGTAATTGAGAAGAGATTACCTCTAACATGCCAGTGTAACGTCTCCGCGTGGTGCGAATTCCCGCAATTGAGGAAAGTGAGGTGCCTTCACGCACATATTACAGTGGCGGAACTGCGCTGGAGCAACATTGATTCCTAGGGTCAACGAGAAAATTGAACACGGAAAGAGCCTTGAGTAGTGCAAGTTTAGCACTCATTGTGATGTTCAGTAAACGAAGGAAAGTTAGCCACAAAGCGTAAGGGGGCTAGTAAAAGACAATGAAATGAGCATACGCACGAGGCTTACGGTCCTTGTCTTGACGGCTCCGGAGGAAGACGTCCACCAGGGTCCCTAGGCCCACCATGCTCAGCACCACGCACAAGCAGATCCTGGAAGCGTCAAGAACGCGCAATCGCGCGCTCGTTGTGTATGTACAAGTTTCAATTTCGTGCCTCACGCCCTAGAAATTGACCCTGATCTCGGGGTAAATACCTAAGAGCATTTACATTTTACTGAGTACCAGGAGGAGCTGAGTTATGGAGTGATGCGCGTGCAGATAAGCACGTGTGAATGAGCTGAGCAGTGCTGGTCGTTGATGCTGAGGAGCACAGCGATTTTTTCAGGGGCGGTATTTTGTAAGAGTCTACCTAGTGGACTGTCTATTTCGGCGACCGTTCATTCGCTGCTGCTTGACGTGCAGGAAGGAGGCTGGCTGGCACCTTCCTGCACGTCAAGCAGCAGCGAATCAGCGGCCGCCGAAATGGACAGTCCACTAGGTAGACTTTTACAGAATACCGCCCCAGGACGAACTGCCTAAAGCTAAATGCCTCTGCGAACATTCATAGTTGTTCACCCTGTTTCACCTGTGTAATTTTGCTGCTTCGGCATTGTTATGAAGAGAATTGCAGAATGACATCTGCTGACAACCTTTATAGGGGTGCAAATTTCTTTGCTTATTCATCCACCTCACCCAGCGCTCGTGCACGCACGCGCACGCTCGGAAAATAGTACCGATGCCGCATGTAATGCCGATAATGCGGAACTGTTGTATCACTGCCACTCCCATGAAAGTATCAATGCGATCACTGCCGGTTAGGCACATCACCAATCGCGCTTGTCGCTGTCATGGAGGCGGCTCGTGTGGCTGATACGGCATGCGTGGTGGTGGTGTGCGGTCAGTTTTGTTTCGCAGCTTGGCGAGTGCTGCGATGCTTATGGTGCAGTGTAGGCAGAGCAACATGCGAGGCACGCAAGCGAGCTGCAGCGAAGCGAAATGAGCCAAACCGTCTCGAAGCAGCGTTCTCCAATAGGCGGCGCGAAGGCGCCTCAGACGATTGCGCTAGGGCTAGCGCTACTTCCTTCTTCGGTTACATTTCAATTCACAGATGAACGTTTTCTTCACAAAAAATATTTATGATCGTGGCGCACAGGCGAGCACGTTCGCGGTCTTTTCGAAGTAATATTGAATCGAATGGATACTCGCATTAAATAAACCGCACTTACACGTCGACACGCATTGAAATGACTGGTGTCACATAAGAACCACTCACTTCACCTATATGGTATGCTGAAAAGCCACTTTCACAAGTGACCTTCACCTAGGTGACGAATATATGGCGGCGTGTTCGCCGTGCGTATGCTTACAGTGACGCTTGCTGCAGGTTGTCTAGCTGGATGTCCCTCTGGACGTCGCAAAGAGGCACTGATGCGTTCACGCCGTAGTTCTTGAAAGCTGCATCAGATAGAAGAAAAGGCAGAGGTTAACGGGAGGTTCTGACAGACTGCAAAAACAGCTTGGGTTCTGCTCTATTCGGTGCTGTGCTCTGTCACTTCGAGGGCAGCCTCACATGTGCGCATAGTATACCGTGGCGTTCGCGAACGTCGGGTTGTGCGCCGAGTGGAGACGAGATGAAGCGCTATCGAAACAACCATGCAAACCTATTCAAGTAGCTCTCAAAGGCCTGATAACGCTAAGGCCTACCATGAAAAAATGATTTAGCGTGGAAGCTTGGGCGTGTTGGTGATTCATTGGAAAAAATACAGCGCAAAAAAGACACGGACACGAGAGAGCGACACGCACACAGCGCTGTGTGCGTGTCGCTCTCTCGCTGTGTGCGTGTCGCTTGCGCTGTGTTTTTTTTTTTTTTTTTCAAATGAAAAATGAAAAACGAAAACAACCGTTCTGCGTTCTTCGCTTATATCGAGGATTGGGTTGTTCAAGTTGTTCAACATTTTAATCACATCCTTTACATACAATGAACAGAAGAAACTATTTCAGATGCTTGAAGTGAGCAACAGTGGTTGAACCGTCCGAGGTTTCGACAAGTGGACTTGTCTTCCCCCTGACGAAGACAAGTACACTTGTTGAAACGTTGGCGCCAGAGTGTGACATCCCTTGTTCAACCACTGTTGATCACTTCAAGTCTCCATGTTACTGTGACACATCTGTCTTGTTTGTATCTCAGATACTTGTATGAGTAAGTCGCTGCTTCCGCGGCTTGCATTTGTTGTTTGTGAGATTAACAGAAGTCTGATTTACTGACGCCGACTAAATTCGTAGCTTTCGCCGCATGTATCTCCTGATTACTTGTGTAACATCCGGCAGTATAGGGAAATAAGACTGAAGTGATACTCTTCGTATAGTTTGGTGTGCTATTGGCAGTTTTGTGGTGTTTGGCGTTCACGCTGTAAAAAAGGAGAGTGGGTGACTTGATGACGTTTACTGACTATTGGAACTGCTACTATTGTGGCTGTCTTAGACGCCCAGAAATTCTACGTAAGTATACTGTTATATTGGTAAAACAAGCAAGGAAAGAGGAGATATAGGAAACAAAATACCTTCCCCCTAAGATTAGCCAAATCTGTTTTATATGTTAAGTGTTGTGACTTTACTGTGGGATAAAACTGGATCTCAGTCAGCTTTATTTGTCATAAATGGACTTCACCAATTGTTCGTTATCTACGCCATATTCCCCAGAAACAAACAATTCAAACCGTGTAAGGGATTTCTTGCTGCCTGTTGAATAAGACAGGCTGTCAGGAAAACCCCTGCAGAAAACGCTTCTCGCCCTGGCAGGCATACGGTACACATCGCCGCCTCACTAATTGTGCAGCACGTGCGACCCGAAAGATGCACGCGCGGTGCTAGGACGAGGTAGAGGCATCGTAAGCGATCGACCGAAGCCGGCGAAATTATCAACACAGCGTCGTCATTATTAAGGGAACAGGCAACGACTGGGATTTTGTGAGGGAGAGCACCCTTCAATCACCGCAACGTTTCCGCTGCCAGACGTGGCCTCCGCTCAGTCAGTGTGCGGCAAAATTGTATTCATAAGGCGCCCGCGCGAATTCAAGGCCACGCATTGCGCGTATATGCGGAAACAGCGGCGCTTCCGGCGACGGCGCAGCGGCCCGCGAGAAATGAAGCACGTGTGCGCAACGACTTCGCGGAAGGTGGTCTCGGCAAAACCACCAGAGACGTCCCCCCGCCACTTCCATCCTTCTTTTTTTTCTTTCTAACCTCCCGCCGACCTTTTCTTCTTGGGAGAAAACATATTGCATATATGTCAAACATGCTCTGGCCGAACTTGCGCCGACAAAAACCTAACACGCATGAACGCGTGCCAAAACGTCCGTGTTTCTAAAGGCCCTGCCAATGGAAGTCCGCCGATGGAAGTTGGTGTCAGAAGAGCAGGCACGTAATCAATGTGCACTTAAAGACCTCTGACCACTCTTTGCTTGCTTTTCCAATCGCATTTTATTTTGTACTTTCCACATTGTTTGCCACTTCGGGTCCATAAGTGTACTTCGGGTCCATAAGTGTCCTTTAGATAATGCAAGATTTTTACACTTCTGGCCCCCTCGTCTTATTCGTGTCTATGTCTTCAAACATGCGACTAGCGGAGGCGACCTTGCCGAGCGCTTCCTTTCTACTCGCATCTCACTCCCACACATCTCGTTTTGAAGCTCTGCGCCTTTGTGTCAACACAGAGGCGGTCTCGCCGCTGTACCCTGATAGATTGCCGACAAGCTTCTTTGTCATTTGTTCCTCCTAGTACTTCCTTATATTGCATTTTTCTTATGGGCTAGCTTTCGCGAGTGACTTCACTTAGTGTTCTCGTTATTCTTGTCACGCAAACCTTATATATAATAGAGACTTAGGCTCCCTTTCGATTACCTAATGGTTCTCTACGGCGAGGTGCCAAAATATCCATTAGTTTAATATTGGATTTATGTGCATTCTTTTAGTTCACGCACACTACACGAAGAAATCACATGCATCAAAGTGACATATGTAAGAGGTGCCCCGAGAGGCGCGCGTCGTTTGTGTGTGCGCGCGTGCTGAACACGAATGGCGCACATGATTCGTTTTCTTTTCTTTTTTTTTTATTCCGAAGTGAGGCTAAGAATGATGTTCACTGTTTCGCGTTTGTAGAGAAAGAAATAGCTGGCACCGATTGTTCAGTACATAGTATGACGAACCTGCTGCACATTATTACGCATGTTCGTGGCACTTGGCACAGCCGAAACGAAATAGCAACTACATAGGAAGATTTTCGCACGCTTATACCGTTTTGTATAATCGTAATGCTTGTAAGGACTTACTTGCTTAATGCAATAGCCGTAGCGTTAATGCCGGGGACACAAGAAAGGTGACAGGACGAAAGGTGACGAGGGCGGTAGCGTTCGTCTTGTCACCTTTCTTCTGCCCGTCGCGTTAACGCGTTTTCAGTATGGACGGACCAGCGCGAGAACAAGCTCTGCTAAGATTTACATGCCATACGAAACAGTTAAGAACTAATGTTAGTACGGCGTACACTTTTGCGCAAGCAAAAGGAAAGTAAAACAGAAACGTGGCAACCACTTGTACATGTCCTCAGTGGCCTTTGGAGAGCACCGCCCCTGTAGAGTAATAAAAGGCAGGTATACCTGTTTCGCAAATGGTGAGAGCCATGCACGTACGTACCCATAATTAGTCACACCTCTTGCTGGGAGTTTCTATACTGAACCCACCGGATTTTATGAGCACGTCGATGTCGTTCCTGGAGCAGGCGGACGGCACGCAGATGCCTAGGCGGAATCCCGGAAACCAGATGGACTTCATGATACGGCTCAGGTTCTGCGTGCGAGCGAGCTGTGAGGCATCGAGGCGGCCACCATCACCATAAGCGGCGGGGCCGCGGGAGACACAGAGAGGGCGGTTCGTACCCTGCGGCTGTTCCTGAGGAAGCTGATGGGCCTGCTGGTGTCGATGTTGGGCTTGAGGAACAGCGAGCAGTACTGGCCGCGGAACGTCTCGTCGCCCCACGAATCCTGGGCACGCACCTCGAGGCACTGGTCGAATGAACCGAAGTCCGTGATGGTGCCCTCGAAGATGCCCGCCGGCGGTCGACCCATCGCATCCACCACTGGACACATGCGGAAAAAAAAATAAACAAAAAAGTGAAGTTAATTGCCGTTGCGTATAATTTAGGTGTTAGAGACGGTACAACCGCGCGTGCTTTTTTATGCGTGTTCTCTTCTCCTGCCACTGCACTTCATTAGTCAATGTCTAGCACACAGCGGACACTGCGCGCGGAGTCGCGAGTCATTCGATCATCCTGGCGAACACAGGAGCGTTATGTCATGATGGTGCAATTGGTGGAGACACTTTGGTTGATAAGCCAAGGAGAGAGAGGAGAATCGAAAGGGTGTTTTCTTGCATTTCGGCTGAAACGGCTTTCTTCATTTCTTGAAGAAGCCTCGTACTTGAATGCCTCGCTAGGTTGGTCTCATTGTCGTGCGCAGCATCGCCGAGCTGAGAGAGAGTGAAGGCAGAGCGCATAGGAGGTGCAGAGAGAGAAAGAGCGACAGACAGAAATAAACAAAACGAAATGAATTTCATTGGTGAGGCGGGATTCGAACCCGGATACCCACGGTCCGAAGGCGAGCGTCATAACCACTGCGCTATACATCAACGCTTGCAGAGCATGTATTTATGGGAACCATATGGTTCCATTGTACCGACGATTGTAACTGTACTTGCTATGGGCGAGAGAAAGACAAAATGAGAGCGAGAAAGAGAGAGAGAAAGAAAGAGTGAGAGAGAGAAAAATTTGTCGCAGTTTCACCCGAAAGGCGAAGCACCAATTGCGATAGCAAATTAGTAGAGGAGTAAGGATAGTAGTTTTATCAGCGGTATAAACTTGGACACGCAGCAGCACCAGCAACGCGCAGAACTGTTGTCGACGCCGTCAGCGTTTTGCCCGCTTTCGCACCGAACGCGCGCGGCATTTTTATATAAATACGTATTTGGTGCCGCAGCTAAACGTCGCCTCCGCTCCCTCCCTCCCGTCCCCCCACAGCCTTTCGCACGACGGAAAAAGTTGCGTTTGCTCTGCATATATGGAAAGGAGGAAAGAGACGCTTAATTCTGCAGCCCTTCAGGGAGCACGGCGCAGAACGCGCGTTTGCTCTCCGACGTGCGTTCGCTCCCCGTGAAAGCGCGCGTCCCTCACGCCCTTTCACTCGCACATACAGCGTCCGGAGCGCGGCAACGATTTCATCGCCGTTGACGTCATACGGAACCTCACGGCGACGGCGACGGCAGAAGTCTGCTTTGGAGTGTCCATATAATTGCTATCGCAATAAAAAACAATATAAGCTTTCTTAGCGAGGCGGGATTTGAACGCGGGTACTCACGGCGTGAAGGCGAGCGTCATATCCAGTATACGCTATACACCCACGTTTGCAGATCTTAGCGCGTGGAACTGGCTTAATTTTGTTTATAACGACGCAGTAAGTCTCTCTCTCTCTCGCGCGCGCGCACGCGCGCACGCACGCACGCACGGACACACTTCGGGCCCTCATATTCTCCGTGTACACTTTCTCCCATTTTGCAACCGTTCTCTCATTTGGCAACCGTTTACCAAATTTAAGTAAAATTTAATGCATTGAAGAATTAAAATCCTACTCGAGGGACTGTTCAGAGTGCATTCTGGATTTGGCTACTGAGGGATTATCACCTTCATGACCTCTATGATTACCTGTATCCGAGTGGTTGTGCGTCTCGATGCGACCAAGCTCCCTCCCCCTTTATCGCGCCGTGCTTACTTTCCTACAAGTAATTAACTAGGCTTCCTGCTTCTAGCGCATTTGAGCGCATTTTTTTCTGCTTGTTTTTTTTTAATATTCTTTTGTAGTTAGTGCGACTTGCGTTTTTTTTTTCGGTTCCTACTGCCGCCCTTTATTTTCCTCTATGTTCATTGTATACATGTGTTCGTATCATGCACCTACTACTACTACTACTGCTACTACTACTACTACTACTACTACTACTACTACTAAATATAAATAAATAAATAAATAAATAAATAAATAAATAAATAAATAAATAAATAAATAAATAAATAAATCATTTATTTAGCATGCTCAAGATCAACCATTAGGTCCGAGTTCTGGCGCACGCATACATAAAACAAGAAAACAGAAAAAAAAGCAGCAGGGGAATATGAGTAAAAAAAACAATGAATAAAAAACAATATGGAAAAGAGGAGTGTACATACAGCTAGGCGCACGGTGAATACATAAGAAAAAGGAGGAGAAGGGCAGTTGAACAATATGTGACACTATGACATAACAGTGCAAAGCTCGGAAAAGAACAATGACAACGACTTGTGAAATATATTAAGATCATGAAACTAAGCATTCTAAAAAAAAAAAGACTCGCCGTGGTTGCTTAGTAGCTAAGGTGTTGGGCTGCTAAGCGCGAGGTCGCGGGATCGAATCCCGGCCACGGCGCCCGCATTTCGATGGGGGCGAAATGCGAAAACACCCGTGTACTTTAATTTTGGTGCAGGTTAAAGAACCCCAAGTGGTCAAAATTGTTCCGGAGTCCCCCCAATATTGCGTGCTTCCCAATTAGATCGTAGTTTTGGCACGTAAAACCCCATAATTTAATTCAATTTTTAAGCATTGTAAAGACTGTATTCTGTGTACGGTTAAGTGTTTTGTGATGACTAGAGACCGGATTTTAGGCAGATGCCTATTTGCTTCCTTGCGCTCCTATCGCCCCAGTTTGATATATGAGCATGAATTAGAGGTTAAGAAGGGCTTTTATAGTGCCCATAAATGCCGATTTTCAATATCCGCGCCTATATGAACACTATTTAGCATCAAATTTCGCTTTCGAGTGGACTTTTAGACCGTTATTCATGTTACCGGGCAACATTGACTGTTCGTAACTCTATGGGGTTCAACCTAGTCCTCTATATTGTCCCTTGCGCTAAGAAAAGAAAGGTGGCACGTGCATTGTTTCTAAAAGTGCAGACAGCGCTCCTTTGGGTGCCTGATTTTGTTGAAACGTTGCTTATTTTGCATGCTGGCTTTGTTTATAACATTCTAAACATTCAATACCATTGAAGTTATTGAGACGAAATGTGTTAAAAATCTTGCGGTACTGAGTCACAGTTCTATGTACCGTCCCTGTGTGCTGCGCTAAGTGAACATTGAGACATTTGTTGATCAAACGACCGATTGATCGGCTGATACTGAAAGACGATGTTTCAAAAAGATAGCGCTGATGCACGGAGCATGTTTTTATGCTGTACACTAAATATTCGTTAAAAGGAGGTTCACCTGGTAGCTGCACGGCTCAATACATGGGGATGCTATAGCAAGAATTACCGAGGTACGCCACGCGAGGTTATCACCCGATTGATTTATGGAACCTTATACACTGTTGCAGTGATTTAATACTTGCCACCATGGAATTTAGAAGGTTGACGTGCCACACCGTGCGCGTGCTGAGTAATTAATATTACGTCCGTGGAAGCTGAGCTTCTCCTTGCGCTTCAAGTACGCTGTGGTCGTATGAGGCGCATGGCAGCACTCTGCTCAAGTGCAGTTCAACCACCAAATAGGACGCATCAGGGAGGTTCGAGCCCTTCCCTGTGGAAGTTGGAATTTTTATTTATGCTTATCGTATTTATTTATCTTGTGTAAGCATGTCAGGATGCTTAGTATGTTAGCATGTTTATCGATGCTGTGATATTGAATATACGCTTCGTATTTAAGAAATCCTAACGCATTTGCGCAGATTCCTTGCGAGAAAACGTACCATCTGGCACAGCATGAGAAGATGGAAGATCACCTGGCAAAGGTTAAGCGCGACAAGCGCTCAACATCCAAACAGTTGTTTTTGACAACAGCCTTCAAGGACGTCAGGACGAAAGCTTTCAACGTCGATTTGTGCGAGGCCATTGTGGCTGCAAATATTCCTTGGGTCAAGATTGAAAATACCGCGCTGAATCAATTCCTACAGATATATTGCAACCACAATGTGCCGTCTGAGTCTACGTTGCGGAAGAACTACCTCCGGCTTTTGTATGAAGAAACATTAAGGAGAATCGGAGAAGAGCTTGGCGACTCCTGCATTTGGATTTCCGTAGACGAAACAACAGACGTCAAGGGGCGTTGTCGCTCACTTTCTAGCTGGGAAGCTTGCAGCACACGAGAAGACAAAGGCTTTCCTTGTGTGTTCGAAGCCTCTAGAGAGAACAAATGAGGAGTACGTAGCAAACTTTGTAAACGAATCCCTGAAGGTTCTGTACCCTGCAGGAGTCGAGGACACCAAGGTTCTGTTGCTCTACACAGACGCCGCAGCCTACATGTACAAGGCATGTAGGCATGTCTACTGAACACCTTCTACCCGCAGATGGTGCATGTCACATGCCTAGCAGATGCGCTTCACCGTGTTTGTGAAGAACTGAAGAAACACTTTATTGACATCAACGAGCTCATTGCTTGAGCCAAGGCCGTGTTCCGGAAGGCACCCTCTCGGGTGCGCTTGTTCAAGGAGAAGTTGCCGGACGTACCCCATTCTGCTAGAGCCCATCGTCACACGTTGAGGAACATGTCTAGAAACTGTTGAGTATTACAACTGCTACTTTTCAGACATCAAGGTCGAGATTAATGGCTTTTCAGGTGACGAGAATGCTGCAGTCAGGAAGGCTCAAGCTGTACTCGCTGTGGATAGCCTCCAAGGAGACCTCGCCTAATTGTGCGCCAACTTTACGTTCCTCGCAAACACTATCAAAAAACTTGAAAGTTCGGGAGAAACTCTAATTACGAACATTGCGCTAATTCTCCATGCACAGCAAAGAATCGTTGCCGTCCCTGAAGGACCAGTAGCCGAAAAGGCAGGTGCGAAGTTACAGTCGGTCTTGGACAAGAACGTGGGATTTTCTGCTCTTAAAGAAGTTTCAGGAGTCCTTGCTGGGGAGCACTCTAGGATCCCAGTGTCGGTTAAGCCATCAAATGTTCCCAAGTACAACTAGGCTCCAATAACATCTGTCGACATCGAGCTTTCCTTCTCAGCATGCAGCATCAGCGAAAGAGGCACAATTTTGAATCCAAAAATCTGAAGATGGTTGTAGTTTGCTATTGTTTCCACATTTATCACACTGATTCTTAGACTACGGTCCGTGTGCTCTCCGAACAGATTTCTTCAAACATGTGCACTTCAAATGGGCGGAAGTGTATTTGGCAGTGTTGGGGTGTCTTGGCTTGTACAATTCGGATAATGTCATTGTATATGGGGAAATTGCCAGACTTATACCTAACAGTCCTCATGTAAGAACATGTTATTTCTTGATAAATCGTCGTCTCTCTTGCATTTATTATTTGCCTGTTTTTGTTGTGTCTTAATTTAATTGCGGCAGGCTGACATAACGTAGCGCTTTTTTTAATCAGTATTCCCAGCTTTCAACTATTGTTTTTCATGCCTGTTTCATTATATGCGACGCTCGAGTAAGCGACCGTGGCTATTTAACATGAATATGAGCAGTGTGCTTGTTGAATTAAGCCAATTGATCGTCATTAGTCCCACAGTTTTATGGGACAAGTGCACGGCTATTTTCAACTTTTGCCGCGTTTGTGCCGTCATAAACAAAAACAATAAAATTTTTTGCTTTCCTGTCGTAGATACAGGTCGCACACGTGTTCGTTTCAAGTTATTTGCATTTATGTAAAAAATTATCGTGCCTAGATTTACGACGTTGGAGGCCTAAAACGTTGTTTTGCCTGCGTATTTTGGTGCCTAAAACGGGCTTATTTAATGCCTAAAAATCTGGCCTCTAGTGATGACAGGTAAGAACATGGAAAGGTCTATGTTTTCTGGTGATTTCGTGCGAAATGCGAAACATGATCCAACTGAGAAGTTCGGGGCAGGTGAGGGTACCGTGAAGGAGTTTGAAATAAACAGATGGTCAGCGCGATTACGTCGGCAGCGAAGTAAGGGCAATTACAGTAATCCAACAGTGCTAGAACATGGTCGAGTATCCATGTTAGCAAAGCGGTGATATATGCTTAGAAACCTTTTCCGCACCCAATTTATAATGTCACCATAGGGTCTAGAAATGCCAATCCAGACGACCAACGCGCATTCGAGTTGAGTTGTGCGCGCTGCAGTTTCAAGTTAAATACAGAAAAAAACACAAACAGTTTTACACATCTGAGGGAAAGTGGAAGTATTCAAAGAGTTATTAGACATAGATGCCAATACTGCGGCAAATATAATGCCGTAAGCTTTGAAAATTGCGGAGAGGATGCCTTCAGGGTAGCAGGATAGGGAAGGCTTCAAGCGCTTAAGGCATTCGCTGATGAGCTTTTCATCAAACACAACACTAGATGGAGGAGCCGTTGTGTGCTGCTGACTGACACCAGCATTGAAACTTGAAGCTTTATATGCTCGCGGATGCTCGTCTCATTTAGTTTCATACTTATTACGATAGCTTAGTCTGAAACTCTGTAGCTCGTCATGATAGCTGTCTAGGGGACTTATGCGGTCACAGACAAAACTCTCATGCCTCAGTGAGGCTTCCGCCTCTGAAAAACCAATGGCATCCGCCCCACGGCTTACAGTAATCTAAGCATTTTGATGGACAGTTTCACCGCGTGCACGGATTTATGGGGTAGCGTGAGCTTGTCACTAATTAAGCGACGCGCTTGGCGCTGCTAACTGTCGTTTCGGGACAAACTCAGCAATGCGAGCGCAAATGAAATGTGTGCTCTGTATCAGTACAACGGAAACGCTAAAACGGTGCTCGAGGCTGAGCATATACGTCGAAGCTGGAGGTCTGCATGGCGAGGCATAACAGACGGGGTTGATAATCACGTGACTCGGCACAATGCACTGAGTCACTGCTGTCACCAAAAAGGCCTGCAGCTGAAACAGCTAAGCAGCCCAAGCATCATGCACACAATAAACTGTGCCATTCACTTCGCGTACTCCGACACACACTGCAGGTTACAGTGTTACGAAGATCGACTGCCGACTTTTTGTTTTCTGTGAGACAACAATCCAAATACTAAAGAATTCAAATAAACTCGAAATGCGGCCGCCGCAGCCGGCATTCGATCCCGTGACCTCGTGCTTAGCAGCGCAACACCGTAGCCGCTAAGCCACCGCAGCGGGTCCAAATACTAAAGAACGACAAGTGCATCCAAAAACTGAAAGTCATTTCTTCAAAAGCATAAACTAAACAGACTTATTTGATTGTGTACTTGATGACGAACGCCACAATACAATGTATGGCAGCGCTTCAAAGAAGCCATCATTCACAGTTATGGACGTCCCGCGGCGCGCAAGACAAGTAAATCGACCTAAAAGAGAGATGGCGAGAATTGGGGCTTTTATTCAAGCCTGTCGCTGCCCAGAGGTGCACTGGCCGGCATTGCTGTCATACCCTGCATATACGTTAAGAACGTTGCGTGTATTTTCTGGAGAGAAAGAGAGAGAGAGAAAAAAAAATGGTTCCGCGTCGTTCAACTCGAATTGCGAAGACGAGCGTGACCGGCCCCCACCAGCACGCTAAGACAAGCCTAGCAAATTCATTCTCACGATGTACTCGCAAAAGAGAACCACGACGTGACGCGAAGGCGTGAAAGAGACGTTTCGCAGCACGCGCCGAAAACCTGTCCACGTGCCGCCGACACACTCGGAAGATACGCGTGAGCGTAATTACAAAGAGTACGTCTCTCGGTCGTGTATACAACCGAACGCAATCGCACCGCGGTGTTGATGAAATCGCATATACAGAGCCCCGCGTGGTCTGCACAATTACAGAAACGACGCTGCGGCCTGTCCTTGCACCTCATTTCGTGATGCTGCCCATTGACGAAACAGTACTACGGAAATCTCCTTTTTGTTTCTGTTTCTTTGGGGTTTTTTTTCCCCTTAACGCTTCGCTGTTGTATACTTTGCTTTAGTGCGGTCGTTTTCACATCCGTAAACAAATACCATTCCAATAGCCTTATCAAACGAGGCTGGCGCCTTGCATCACGTATATGTGGGTCGGCACGCACTGCTAATATCGATGGGCGCCGCCGATACCGGTACGTGCGAGGGACCCCGACGGCCTGCGGGGAAAACAGCGCACTGCGCCTCCTCACCAAATCTTCGGCGATGTTATAGCAACGAGCGCTTCCCCTGCTCCGGCCGGTACGTGCCCTGCTACCGGCCGGAGCAAGGGAGGTGGCATCCATCTGCGGCATTGAATCCGTCACCGGCCACAAGCTGGTTAGAACTAACTCGATTACTTCACACATCACCTGTACACTATGTCCCGAAAAAAGGTTCTCCAAGTGGCAGCCGTGACCGGTATTGGTGTGAGGTCTTGCGGCTACGCTTTAGTTGCCGGCGCTGGACCAAGCAGCAGGACTGCTTTAAAAGTATAGATGATTCTACGAACTCTAGACATTCTACAGTACTTGAACAGACCAGCGTCCACGACAGTAGCGTTACTATAAAGCCTAATTTTTTGTTATTATATTTTTATTCATGTACCCTAAAGGCCCTTTTACAGGCATTACATAGGGGGTTGAGAAAAACAACAACAAATAATGAACATTAAACATAGCACAGCAATAAAAGGAAGAAATTCTACACGGAATGCAAGATACGTGATCACAAATACTACAAGATTGAGATATACAAATACAAGATTGAAATACACAAATACAGGTTTGAATTAGAAGCTAAACATATAGGTCGTGGAAAGGCTTTTTATTTATCAGTATGCATCCAGCACTTCAGTTTACTAACAAAAGCATCGTGATTGGTCTCGGAAGCGATTTCAGCTGGCAGTCTGTTCTAATGATAGATGGCAA
Source organism: Dermacentor silvarum (assembly GCF_013339745.2). Taxonomy (NCBI): domain Eukaryota; kingdom Metazoa; phylum Arthropoda; class Arachnida; order Ixodida; family Ixodidae; genus Dermacentor; species Dermacentor silvarum. The sequence continues at coordinate 196,070,319 of NC_051154.1, read as the reverse complement.
GGAATAGTGGTGACTGATGCATAAGTTTAGTACGAGCGAACTTTGGCTGCACTTTAAGAGGGTGATCTAATCGGGGAAAGACGCGAAGGGCCGGTTTAATATGAGCTTCTGTGAATGCCGAGGGATTATGATATAGTCGGTGAAAGTGAGATAGCAGTGCAACTAGTCTTCTTTTTTTGAGCATGCATAAATTTAGAGATAATTTCATATCAGTTACGCTGTAGTAACGAGAATATTTTTTCATGACAAATCTAGCAGCCTTATTCTGTAGCGATTCTAGCTTGTTGTTGAGGTATTCTTGATCCGGATTCCAAATGATAGCGGCATATTCCAATTGCGGTCTAACTAAAGTAATAATGTATGCTAAAAGCTTGGTCGCCTGGTTTGCGGAATACAGGTGGCGCCTGACAAAGCCGAGGGTTTTGGACGCTTTGCTACTTACGTGATCGATGTGCTGGTGCCACGTCAGGTCTGAAGAAATGTGAACGCCTAAATATTTCACTGTGGACACTTTTTCAATGGCCGCGTTATTAATAGTGGAAGAGCAAGTATGGGGTACACTGGTTTTGGTAAATGTCATTGCTTTTGTTTTGGAGATGTTTATACCCATCTGCCATTTTTCACACCACCTAGCGATTTCATCAAGGTCCGACTGCAGCAAATTAGTGTCATCAGAGTTATTAATCTTTCTATAAATAACACAGTCGTCAGCAAATAACCGAACAGTGGAAGTAAGGTTATTGCTTAAATCATTAATGTAGATAGGGAACAGTGCTGGTCCAAGCACCGATCCCTGATGCGCGCCAGATTTCACAGGTATTAGTGTGGAGCAATGTTCATTTGCAGAAACAAACTGCTGTCGGTTAGCTAGAAAACTGACGATCCAGTTCATCACATTCCTGTTTATATTAAGGTTATCCAGTTTCAGTATAAGACGATTATGAGCCACCTTATCAAACGCTTTTGCGAAGTCAATGAATACAGCGTCTATTTTAATTAGGTTGTGTAAAGCGTCGTGAAGGTCATATTTTTTTTGGGAGGGGGGAGGTTATGCAGTTTTGGCAGAAACCTTTTTCTTTCTTTCTTCCTTTCTTTCTTTCTTTCTTTCTTACTTTAAAATATTAAATTCAATTTTGGGTTTCACTTGCCAAAACCACGAGCTGATTATGATGCTCGCCGTAGTGGGGGACTGCGGATTATTTTCGACCAGAGAGTGCTATTATTCGACGTGCACCCAACGTGCGGTACGCGGGCGTTCTTGCAGTTCGCCCCCAACGGTTTCTTTTTTTATAGCACCAGCTGTTTCGGGGCGTCAACAGACGACTACTTTGCTTCGGGTGTCTTGTTCCTCTACATGGCCTCCTCACTTTGCACCACAGAGTGACCCGTGGCGCGTTTCTGCAAAACGCTCCCTTCAGCTATGCCATGTAAGCTGAATGCCGAAAGTGACATCGTTTTCTGAACTAAATGCCAGAGAATAAGTAATAATGCCGTTAGTCAAATTTGCTTTGAGGCTATTGTGAATTGAGCTGTAAGTAAATGTTACAATTTATAGATACGGCTGGTCACGGCTAGGCCTAGAATGCATTCATCAGCAGTATGCTTTACGTAACCGTAGCAAAAATGTGTTCCGTGCTGAGTTCGGACGAGAATGAAATGCACTATAGTCACAAGAATGTGCCGGAGCCATTTCTTATCAACCACGATAGTTGTTACAAAACGACTTTCTCGACAAATTGTGCTAAGTCGACGAAGTCTCGGTGGACACGTGTTGCCGATGTAGAAAGAAGAAAAAAGAAACGAAGAAAAAAATATATATAAATAAAGAAAGAAAGAGCGAAAGAAAAAAAAAAGAGAGGGATATTTCGTGAAATTATTGAAATGAAAATAACAGGTAGTCACAAAAAATGGTAACGGTTTCTCTTTTTCACGTAATAGTACTAATAATTACGTGTAAAGGAACTCCAGAACCTTTTCATTCCGAATAATAATAATAATAATAATAATAATAATAATAATAATAATAATAATAATAATAATAATAATAATAATAATAATAATAATAATAATAATAATAATAATAATAAACCAGTCAGCTTCAAGGAGGCGGAAGAGGAGGTCACGCGGAGGTCCGCAATGTACGACCCATATAAATTCACTGCATAACTTCAAAACTTAACTCCGGGTCCGACCTTCCTTTCTGTCGAATGTAGTATCTTGCTCAAACCGCCTCGTTCCTTGATTTTCAACAGAGCCCCGCCGGGTATTGACGAGGGGGTCGGCATTCTTCTACTAAATCTGTTCCTTTTACTAAAATGTTTGTTAGCACATACCCAAAATGTGATTTTCACATGCCGAGTGGCATTTGAAGGCGTGACCGTATACAAATCGATGCCGTACTCGTTTAAGCGTCGCTTACACGAACTACTTTTTGACACAAACTGCAATATATGCGATCGCCACTCTGTAGTGTGTGCAATGTGCGCAACGTCTTACACCATGCTTGGTGCAAGAGCAGTCCTCAAATCAGCTTAAAATGTTTACATTTACGTGGCAGCTACTTCAAGCTGCGTGTAAAATTGTTTTGGACCTTGCATCAGCGCTGCTAGTGCTTTGCGCGCAACAAAGGCGCTATTACTCTTCCTCGTGGACACTGGTCTGAACCAACCACTCTAGATGAACATGGCATCACATATGTTTTGTTTTTTTAATCCGGGGTAACATGCCAGGCATATCGCCAAGTTTTCAGCACCTCGATTTACCATTTACTACATCCACTGAAGCATGCCTTCGTCTTTTGATAACGCATAAAATACTTCAGATATATCTTCACAGGTAAGAGAAAACACATACACTATGCCGCAGCACGCCACGAAGTATTTATGTTGCAGAAAGTGCACGTATTTTAATCTGGGATTGAGAGAAAGCGTACTGGGGCTCACAGTTTTGTAAATTAGCCATGCTTCACAAGAAACAGCAGGCGAAACACAGTATAGAAACAAACACAGGCACGAGTTCAAGAATACTTCTGAATCAAAGTTTTGATCCTTAACAAAGATGAAAGAATGTCGTTTCGAATTACTGTTCGTGTCGCCTGGAGAGTGCTGAGGCCCTAACGAGGAAACTTAATGGTCTCCGCAATCTATAATGAGACTCAAAATTGCAAGCAGAGTTCTTTACGCCTGTGAGTAGCCGTGTCGCAACTTCGGCATGCTTATTCGCGGTCTCGAATCAGTCAGGAACGCTCGGTTGCTTGAAGCACGCACGCAGAACGCAAACGCGATCGACAGCAAGTTTTGTAATCGGTCAATTAGCGATGATGAGCTCTAAATTTTGACACGCATGCACCGCTTGTGGCAAGGAGGAAAACAAAGCATTAGAAATGTGTACCTATGCTTTCGCCATAAAGCTGAATCCTCTTATGACTTTTAATGAATTCTCGAAACTGGCGAGGATCGACTGCAGTGCAGTACATCTCCATTAAAAAAATAATAATCATAATGAAAGAGTGTAGCGCGCCTCTCAAATGATAGGATGCGTCCCACAACTACGTGGAGATATATATCGAGAATTGTGAGGTCAGTGACAGTGATCAATGACACGTCAATGTAGCGCACATCAGTGCCCTGAGGGTTGTATAACCTGGGGCCGACTTTATTAACATTTTTGCTTGTAAGTGCCATTTGCCATTGGCTGGCTGCTCTCGCTAGTGTAACGTCCAACATCACGGTTGGCTGACACCTGCTCTTCCGAAGAATTATAGCTTAAGAACTTTTTGCGAATTAGGGCCCTGGTGCGCACGCGATATTTCATAGCGGCTGCGAGGAATTCAGTTTCGGAAGGTAAAAAAAAGCGATATTGCTGGGATTTAACATTTCAAAGCAACACAGCGGCTGGGAGAGACGCCGGAAGTGGGAGCTTCGGAATAATTCCGATAGCCTGGGCGTCCACCTAGAGCCCGGTATATACGCGAGCCTGCTTGCATGTCGCCCCCGTCGGAATGCGGCCCCGTGACCGGGCATCGAACCCGCGACCTCATGCTCGGCAGCAGAGCGCCATATACAGCCACTGAGTCATCGCGGTGGGTGCGAAAGGCTTAGGAATCGGCGTCCTGGCATTATTCGACGTATATACAGCCGAATTCTCGATACACGGACATTTTTGCAACGACTCAGAATGAAATGTGATTGTCAAGTAACTAGGCAATCGAGTCATGCGATGTCGTGCCGAGCAGCGGTACAAGTTCGTAGCATGAGTCGGCACGGCGATGGAATTTTAGCGCACGCTTAGTGCTGGAAGCAAGTGGGATCTCACTCGTCGCGCTCAGTTTTCTGCTGTCCTTGGAGAGTTAAGCCCGGTCTCTTGACCTCGCGTGTGTGTGCACCAAAGCATGTCGCTTTCCGTTCTCAAGGCAGATAGTGTTGCTCGATGTAATACGGCTCCCCCTTTCAAATGTTTGCTCGATTCGAGATCCACCCATCAGATGCGCGGGCCAGGACTCGCCCTTGTATACAGAGCTTTGACTCCAAACCCTTGATGTAGCACTCTAGCGGTCGAATGCGAAAAATACCGGCTGGCAGTCGACGAGGCCTCCGAACGAAGGCTGGGCTCTGCATACCCACTCTCAGCAGCATCGAAAGGACGTAAAACGAAGGAGCAACTTGGTACTGTGATTCATCATGTTTTTCTCACGCCTGGCTTCTCCTGCGGGAGAGAAAGTGAACTTCTCGAACGGCGCGCGCAGTGCCAGCACACGCGTGTACAAACATTCGGGGTAAGCGAATGCAGCCAGCTGAGATACTCCCCCCCCCCCCCCTTTTTTTTTTTATAGGTTTTTGCTTTTTTCGCGCTTGCGTTTGCGTTTCGCTATAGCGTCGCTGAGTACACATTGGTTGACAGCTCCGGGGGTGCGGCGTTTGTAGCCGAGCTCTCCCCCGGCGTTCTTTCACCTTGAACCAAGGTCACGCTGGTGCAAGTTGAAAAAAAAAAAAGGCATCGTTTCTGCTTATCTGATAAGGCCACTGAAACATCGAGGCGATGAGCGGTGGAAACGTATAGGGTGTCAAAGCCGCGCAGTCGCCACTATTGGGACGCGCTCCTCCAATTTCCCCGGCTGCGCCACAACATTTGTCGCGGGCTTAGTTGTGACGGATTGGAGGCCGCCACGATTAATTTACCTTTGGCGTATACGCGCGCCCTCGGCAATTTTCTTTCTCCTTGCTTTAGACGTGCAAGTCGCAGCAGGTGCCGTATAGGACAAAACGGGGAATGAAAGATGTCATGCTGAGTGTTGTTTGTCACGAGGAAGACACAACCTCCGATATACGTCGACGCCGAAAGAGCGGTGAACTGCACATCACCTGCACGATGACTCGCATTGTTTACCAGAAGACGCCGATACGGAGATAATAATATGGCGAGGAAGAGAAACAGCCGGAGACGTAAAAAGAAATGACCCTGCCCGTGCCACCAAATTTTGCGGGAAGACGTTGCTACAAGAAGTTTGAAAGAAGGTAAGACAGACGTGGTAACGAAAAAAGTGCCTTCAAGAGTACAAAGTGCAAAGGCTGATGGATAGCACGCCACCGGACTTTTCAATTAGTTGGCGTTAATGAAGGGCGTCCGGCATAAGAGTTCGTTGTTTACACACTTCGATACGAGAGATACACGAATGTTAAGTTCGCACATCCCTCGTTCTAGTTTGTGTTTCTGATTTATCTGTGAGTGGTGAAGCTCACTAATGTGCGATCCTCTTTTTTTTTTTTTGGGGGGGGGGGGGGGGTTGTTTGATTGGTCGACTGAGCTTTTATTTTCCAAACTAAGACATACTATACAGAGAGACGTCGTAGCGGAGAGCTCCGGATAAATTCTGAGCACCAGGAATTCTTTAACGTGCACGTAAAATCTAAATACCCGCGCCTTTTCACGTACTGTCTACATAAGACTGCGCCTGCCGCCGTCGGGAATCGCACACTCGATCGGATTCATGCTTGGCAGCAGAGCACCATAGCCACTGAGCCACCACCTCAGAGAAGGTCAGACTGCGCATGTCGTGCCCTTTTCTCTGTTTACTAGAGAAAATAAACTATATACTCCAGCCCACGAAGGAAAGCGGTGATTTCTAAGCTGCACGAATTTTCTTGCGAGAGCTTTTGTGAGGATGACAACAGTGGCAGCGGCAACAGTACCAACAAATGAAATGACGAACTTCGAGAAGCGCATGCAAATATATGCCGAGTGGAAACTCGCAGGATAGCAGTACTCACCAGCATCGGGCGCTTTACAACTCAGCTAGCATAAAGGAGCGGCGCCTTGTGCCACTTCCTTTCCGCACGCTTCGCCTGCGCCCTTGCGTCAGTGAAAGCGAAGACTTTTTTTTTTCTCTTTCTTCGTGATCGATTGCTCACAGCAGCTCGACCAGTGCGCCTGTCCTATATATCCTCCGTGGCACGCTTAGTTTCGCAGTATTCCATGCCGAGATACGATTCTTTTTTTTACCGGCCTTGAGCGGTGCAGTGCTTGTCTCGGCCGGGGAGAGAGCGTCGGTTGTATTGAGACGCGCGCTGGTTTGACGTGTGTGGCGTTCACTCGTACTGGCGCGGCGGAATGCGGTTGGCGGCTGCGCTCAGCGAAGCGCCGCTAACCGCTCGGGGTCGGAGAGCGAGGCGGTAACCGCAGCAGGTACGCCGGACAGCATCTACTCTACAATCTGTTATTTTTTTATAGAAAACGCATGCTCACATGCAAACACACAAGACTACGCACGAGTTCGCCACTGAAGCGACAAATAACGAATGAGGCTGAGACCTTTGTCAGGCTTTGTACCTTTAGTCTGCGCCTCCCCTTGCTTGCATGAACGAGAAACAAATATTTATTTAAGTTACAAAATTTGGGAGTTTCGCCCGAAGGGCGAACTCCCAAATTGACAGTGATAGCAAGGTTTGTGATAGCAAGGTTCAGTGATAGCAAGGTCTATCCCTTGACAGTGATAGCAAGGTTTAGAATTGCGCACGAACTTCTCGGATCATTCTCTAACTTTACTGGGGTGCGGCATGGCGCGATGCGGCACGCAAGATAACTGCTGCTGCTGGGCAGAAGGGACGTACGTAGCCCTGGTATCTATACCGGGCGACTCACAACGCTGGCTTGAAGAGGAGTGCCACCATTGTCGGTGCATGGAACCGTCACACCTCGATGGTGCAGGAGACGAGACCGACGGGAAACCGTCGGCGTTAGTGAGCCGACGGTTAATTTTCATTCTAACAGTTTCTAACATTTCACTGGGTAGTGAAATGTTAGATAACGTTAGCTTGGCATTTACTGCCCTTTCCACTTAGACCAGTGCATATACAGGCAGCAGGTTAGTAGCAACGCTAGCGTGTTTATACAGTACTCGTGCGGACAACGCCCATTAAATTAAATTAAGGGGTTTTACGTGCCAAAACCACGATCTGATTATGAGGCACGCCGTAGTGGGGGACTCCGGAAATTTGGACCACCCGGGGTTCTTTAACGTGCACCTGAATTGAAGTACACGGGTTGTTTTCGCATTTCGTCCCCATCGAAATGCGGTCACCGTGGCCGGGATTCGATCCCGCGACCTCGTGCTCAGCAGGCGGACAGCGCCCATGCCAGCAGTGGAAGGTAGAATGTTGTCCTGACTCAGCCACCAAGCTAATTGAGCGGAACGTTGATGTTGCGTCCACGTCGCTTCATCGTTATTGCAGCCAAGCGCACTCCGCATCTCTGGAGACCCTTCAGCACTCCGCACGTGCCCGGCGCATGCGCCGTTGATAGCGGGACAGCATGACAACGCCAACGGCGGCGCGGCACCAATGGTGACGGCGAGAACGCGCCCCGAATAATTGCCACCGCAATAAAACTTACGCAGATGCAACGCGATGTTGTAATCTAAACGACGCGAAGCTTGTTTGACTTTCCGAGGTAACAGCAGTAGCGGATGACACGAGCACCGCGTCGTTCCTGCTTGCTGATCGCGTCACGGTGACGAAGGCGATGCATGTAGCATGTCGAGGTACAAATGTTGATGAGAGCGGTATGCAGAGACGTATCGCACAAGTATAAGTACATTTAAGGCTTCATAACCCATGAGTCAAAGCAGCACATCCATTCTGAGAGACTGACCAAGAATGGGCACATGCAGCCAGTGGCACATGCCCAGCTGCACATAAACAGTGCCGAAGTTGTCTGTTCGGGCACATACCCAGTGGCCCAAGTGGTCTATATATATGTACACAGACATATCCTACGAGGAAACGACGACGAACGCCAAACCCGGCGAAGAAGCAAAGAAAGCTTCTCTTAAAAAAAAGTCTAAGCCACTGCATTGACAAACCATATACTTGCAGGACAGAGAGAGGGAGAGAGGAAAAGGATAAATCAAAGACAGGGAGGTTAACCAGGACTGAGCCCGGTTGGCTGGAGGAAAGGTAAAGGGGAGGGAAAGCTTAAGAAGAGAAAGTATACTGTGGATATCGCCGTCGTGCAGGACTGTATTTGGCATCCGTATACGAGGTAATGGCGATATTTTGCAGGGCCCTGTGCTTGCCATCAAGAGTAAGGGTAGGGCCACGCTAGCGGCAAAAACGCGCGGCAAAATAGGCAGGAAGCGGGGGTTTTGCGACGTGCCACGCGAAATGGGTTCGAGACCCAGTTCGCGTGGCACGCCGCAGAACCCCCGATTCTTGCCGATATTGCCGCGCGCGGCATGACGCGTTGCCGCGCGTTTTTGCCGCTAGCGTGGCCCTACCCTAAGAATACTCGCCCGTATAATAGTTGCTTTAAAATGACTGCTATACGTGCAGCCACCGGAGGCTGACCGCTAGGCTGACCGTCTGCAACGTTCGTGTCGCAGTGCGGCGCCCTTTAGATATGACTTGTCTGTCTCGTGTGACAGACGCTGATTTTCACAACTCATAAATCAGGTGTGACGCAGTGTCACGCAGTGGTTCTTCTACGAATGCAGACAGCGTAAAGTGGCGGTGACCTTAGTAGCGAGAAGAATACGCTCTCGGATGGGCCCCTACCGCTGTCAGAAACAAATCAAACAATGCCTAAGTGCCCATGTATCTGCTTTTTAGAAATGGAGCAATGTAGCTCTCTCGCAGCGGATATCCATGCACTGGTAACGAGCTGATCCGATGATCAGATGCACTATCGATACTAAGCAACGGGCGGAACATGCGCGCTCATACCGTACTTCTCAGAAGCTTCCAAGAGGCTGTGCTGTCAACTAGTCAGATGGCTTGCTGCCTTGTCCCGTTTACATCTGGTTAAAAGTGCGGTATAGACACGCTTGCGGGGCTCTCGGCATGAAGCTTCCGTATAACAAGCCCATTTGCTTTTCGTCTCACGGCAACGTGCCAGAACAGAAAAGACCGAGGAGCTACATGTTTATGTACAAACCCTCTGGCGCCGCACACCTACCTCCTTCTGTCGCAAGCTTAACTTATCTTGCCATAAAAATTTCACTCCTTGACACATTTTGTATCTAGAGGGGTTGTATGTTATAGAGTGCGACAAAAGCGCATGCCTTTAAGTCACCGTCGTCAAATTCAGTATAAATCTGTTAACTCCCTACAGGACGACTTTTCCCCAGTGCAGAGTAGCAGACTAGAGCGCACTCGCACAGGTCGACCTCCCTGTCTTTCCTATCAATAAAATCTATCTATCTTCTGGGCGAATTTCGTCTGCTAACTGGATTGCGCATCTTGCTGAAGTTCTCCGGAGACGACGAAAGTGCAATGACACAAGCGACATTAATTTGTCGCCCGCATTTCCAGCAGGCACGCTGTGTGTGAAGTGTGTAATCTTGAGCGATATATATATATATATATATATATATATATATATATATATATAGGTACAGTCAAATCAAGTGTTCGGTTACTTGTTTTTATCTGCATGGTTTAGAAACGCCGTCAATATTTACGATAGTTTTACACGCCACCACAACCCGCCGTGGTTACTTAGCGGCTATGGTGTTGGGCTGCGAAGCGCGAGGTCGCGGGATCGAATCCCATGGCGGCCGCATTTCGATGGGGGCGAAATGCGAAAAACACCCGTGTACTTAAATTTAGGTGCACGCTAAAGAACCCCAGGTGGTCCAAATTATTGCGGAGTCCCCCACTACGGCGTGCCTCATAATCAGGTCGTGGTTTCGGCACGTAAAACCCCGCAATTTAATTTAAACACGCCGCCACGTTTCGCAAGACGTTACAAAGCTATTTCCTTTTGTGAGAAGTCACCGTATCTCACAAGTTCTTCTTTAATTCGACCACGCTGCTGCTGCACACCAAAGCGATCTAGATAGCACAAGACCTGTACACTCCGCTTTATGACGTCGTGCTAATAGGGCCGACTGCCACATACTCTAATGGGAATGCTGCCGAATAGGCCGCGATGATTTTGACGTCACTGTTTTCGTCACGCCGGGCTTGGCAATGGAAATTTCGGCTCTATTGGCATGACTTCATAAAGAGAGTGTACAGGCCTTGCGACAATTAGGTGGTGTTGTGCACACCCGGACGAGCGGCGTCACTTATGACGAACGTGTGCACAGTGACGAATAGGTAAGTCGCCGTGCTGTCTCCGGTCAGCAGGTCGCGGGCGACGTCCTCACAACGACGTGGCGTCGGTGCCGAAATGGCGCCGGTCGGAGAACGAACAGAGACTCGGTAACGGAAGACGGAACAGGCGGTCGTCGCGGAAAGGAAAAACGACCCTTGAGCATAGGCCCAGTGCGGACTTTGCACGGCAGCCGAGTAGCCGCCAGCGGGCTCCCGGAATCGGGGTTGCGCGGTGATGCAAGGGAGAAAGTGGATCAGCCGCCGACCGCTGGAGCCGACGGCGCGCGCGGCTAGCCTTGACCTATAGCGGCCGCCTCGGAACGGGCCCGCTTCCTTCGCGGCCCTTGCATAACGGCATGACGAGCGGCGGCCGCGGAACCGTAACCCGGTAAAACGAGGACCCCTCTCGCCCTCCGCTCGGCCGTCTCTGTGTATACGCGCCGATACACGCACCGTTACGCGAGCCGCCGTTGTTGCGTATTACGACGCGGCCGTGGACGCCGCCGCGGCATCGCATGCACGCGCCCGCGAGCTGAACTGGTGGGTGGGGGCCTCGTGCACGCTCGAGGAGGAGAGCGCGCGCTGCACTGCTGGGTCCCCCTGCGAAGACGGACAACTGGCATCGTTGAAGCGCGCCGCTGGGTGAAGCCGAGTCAAAGCGGATGGTGACACAGGACAGTGCGCGGGTTGGCAAAGAGCCTGACAGAAAGGCGACGAGGCGCAGGAATCTCTCTTTCTCAGTACTTCAAGTCGATCTCGGAGTCAATTTTTTTTTTTTTTTTTTGTTAGCACTGTCAGTATCATGCTACGGGGTTGAGCTTCAGCTCCTTTTCACGTAGACCGGGTGACACCAACGCGTTACAATCACAGTCTAAAGTTTAACGCGACACCGTGTCGGCCCTCGAGCTTTTTGTGAACGCGGATATCGGGCTTCAAACACGGGTAAGAGCGTTGCAAATAATAATAATAATAATAATAATAATAAAACACACTGAGGATATGCAGATCAACGGAGTGGCAAACTCATTTCTGGCGCACGCGCTGACTTGATTTTCTTATGCGGGAGAAAAACAAATTTGTCCGTTCATCCATGCCGCGAGTGAAAACATCGTCATGCGGGAAGGAAGCACTACCCGATGACTGGCCCGAAAAGCTCGAAAAGGAGTGAGTAACTGTGGAAGGGGCAAGCAGATCGCGAATTTTGACTGCTCGGGCAGTGCAATATCGGCGGTGCTGCTAGTGTGGAAGGTGATATTTTTTATCTTTCTTTTTTCTCAATCTAAGCAGCGCATTATTCCATACACAAAAACGAGGACTAGTGTAACTGACTGTAATTTTTCAGTAATTTGACGTTCTGATAAAAATAAATAACACTGACTTTCGTTGAAAAATTGATTATTCTTTCATGACTGCGGCCTTCAAGTAAATGATAGTCTTATATGCACTAAAGTGTTTTGATTATTGGTTATCAATTGTGCCTTTACTTCCCTTCTCTCTTCTCCTCTTTAAATTTCCTTACTCTCTTCCCCAGTGCAGGGTAGCTTACCGGACTCAGCCTGGTTAACCTCTCTGCCTTTCCCTTATGACTTCTCTCTCTATCTCTGCTGCGTCATCAGCCTGGCGAAATAGCAATACTACAAAAGTGGAACTTGTGCAGCGACCGCATCGCTACACAATCCTGCCCACCCCATCCTTGCTTATCACAAGTCATTTCGAAGAAAAAAAATGTATTAGTGCGAGAAGCAGTTCTGAGGATGAAAACAGCTACAGATACTTTTTTTGCTAAACCAACGACCCTTGCGCCAGCAACAAGGAAAGTGACCTAAGTGCTGGAACGAATTGAAGATGAAAAGAATGAATTTTGGCTGCGCTTTGAGGAGACCCTTGACTATAACGCCGGCGTGAGACCATCCATGGTCCCAGCGCTGACCACTCGGGCATTCGGAAGAGCACGACCTGCACCTCGTCCTCTGTGAACGGGCGATCTTGCGCTCCGCCGTTGAGCGACAAACACTCATGTTTTTCGGTTACCCATTTTTTTGCCGAAGGGACCTATGTATCCCTGTCTTACCTTAACTGATGACATCTGCCTCGTTGCTGTTTATTAATACTAGTTACTAAATCTGATTTTTGTACTTGTCATTTCGGTAAAACGTTGTACTTGTGGTTGAACTTCTTTTGGAATCGTACATATTGTTACGAGCTGCCTCCTCGGATTAATGAAGAAAACTACAATCACTGAGACGTTGCGTGTGTCCAGCCATATTGGCTACCTCTGTAAATAGTCGGTACAAAAATCGCGCCTTGCTTTTCGTCTACTTGATGCCCCGTCACAACATTGGTGGAGCTACGGGGCATTTTCGCCAGACGACGGAGCTCCGAAACGGTCGACGCTGCGTGTTTTGCCCAGACATGCTTACGGCGACATAGCTTCATGAATTCGTTTTATGCGATGTGCAAAGGATATTGTTATTCTAATACGTATGAGAGAAACGATCGAATGCGCTAATTTTTACCGGGCTCGCGAGCGCTGGGTTTGAAATGGGCCACTCACCAGGGATCTCCAACCCGTACTCATAAAAAAGATTAAAAGAAAGAAAGGCCTTACGCTATAATTATTCTTAAGAGCACATGTGAGCCAAATGTGATGTTAACAGATCATTAGTGGAGGCAGTCGGTCATTGGCAAACAGCACTGGCGAATGAACATCTTTGTAAATTTGGCCCCACATTTGCACCTGGCCAAGAACATTTGTTCCTTGCGAACTTCAGAAGCCATCTCACTGTATTTTTACACCTTTTGTATGTACAGTACTTGCGGTCTCTTGTGCCCAGCTGTGTGAAGAAAATAGCTGTGTGAAGAAAACACAGCTAATAATAAATACATAAATAAAAAAAACGGTGACATGATTAAAATAGGACACAGAAAGCTGCTTCCAAAAAGGTTACAGTGACAGGAAAGAAAGTGAGCAAGTTTCGGCCAATAGCAGTACGGTGAGATAGATAACGCAACTCTAGAGAATCGACCTACCGCATTTTCTTACGGACATAATTTTTCTGTTGCGTTTTTTCTTCTTTTTTATCTTAAGAAGGGGTCACATGATGGATGGTCTCCGTTTTTCCCCGCCAACATCAAATTATCTTAAACCACGCAGTGCATACCCGTGCAGTAATTGCTGTAAAACAACGGCGACAGCGGCAAAATATGAAGGAAGAGCTCAAAGTCTCATCTCGCAGGTTTTCATTCATGCTATCATATACAGACAAAACAGTTCACGACAGACCGTTTCTGCCAACCCTGGCTTCCCATTCGCCATCATGATTGATCGGCAAACATATACATACAAATGATTACTCCCTGCGACAATTCAACTTTGTTACTATAGACCCTGATTCAGGGTTATGATTCCATGTACAAAGTACTTGCTATTACACAACAACGGTTACTTACGAGGAGCTGCGAACCGCATTCGGAGAGTAAACGTTATCAGTTATTGTAACTCATAAGTTGCCAAAAGTAATGTCGTTGTCGGCAGTTCCTTGCTCTATATATGCTGGCGCAGGTCATAGTAGTGGCCAGTGGATGTGGTAGATCAAGGCCAGAGTATTGCTTGCGCCGCACGGGATTGTCTTAATTAAGCGATAGACTTAATTAAAATATAGTGACAAAACCCACCGTTATTCTAATTTGGCATGAAAGCATTAAATGATGCATACACGAAGGTATAAAACAAAGACATAGATATGGAAGATTTCTGGTGAATAGGTAGAACCTCCAGAAAAGAAATAAAAAGCAAAATAAAATGCTAATAATATGTATGAAACACAAAAATACCTGGAGAAATACGGGATAGGGGTCTATAGTTGAGCTGTATATACAAGGACGATCGTCACACGAGTGTTACAGCAGGGGACATAAGGAGAGAATGGTTTTCATCTAGGCTAGTTTATATTCCTTCAGCGCTGCGTGTAACTCTGCACTTCACGCGAGTTCTAGCAGTTTGCGTTATACGGTTTCACAAAGTGGCGGGCTGTCATCGCGATGTTCTCTGGTCTTGCAGTTACTACGGAGGTAGAAATAAAGCGGCATAGGAACAAAAGGCACGCTTGTTTGTCCGGAAGCAAGCACTGATGGGCTTGAGTGTGCCTCGGGACGACTAGACGACGCCTACGAACGGGCTCACTTGTGTTGTATACTCTGGCTGTCCTCGAACTGAAGCGAGACGCAGCGGGGCGAGATATCTGCTCGCCTGCTGCTTCCTCTGTCATCGGTTACGTCGTAGCGCTGTCTCGCGGAAAGCGCCTTGTTTTCTGTACGGTTTGCGCTATCAGAAAGAATGGCGGTTACAGGAACGAGACGCTGCTCCGCAGAGGCTAATCCTATGCAGTAATTCTGCCGACTTTTTCCTAGGGCGTCTGTAGTTTGATTTATGTTTGCGACGTGTGATTCGCCATGGAGACGTGCATTTGCGCCTGCTTCGCATCATACTGCATGCGTACGAGGAGGAAACGGCGCACTCCACAGGCTTGAACATTGACATCCCGAGCTGTGCAGTCCTGGTTGTTAGTGCCGTACAGTATGTAGTCTTGAAGGGCAATGCGACGCAAAATGTCATGTAAACAGTAGTTTTGCGGACGCAACGAGAAATATTTGCGCTCTTCACCTATTGTGCCGCTGTCTTCAATTTGAAGCACAAGGACAATGTATGTCCTTGTGCTATTCACAAAAATAGATGATCGTCTTCTGAGTGAACAGACAATACAACACTGTTCCCACCGCTCATCGGCTCAGGAGGCAGTGAAATCACTTTTGTACTTTCTGAGAACATCTGGCTCGTGCGAGCGCCTTTGACTCTATAGTGCTGTCAGTGAACGTTTCTCTACCCCCTCTCTCTCTTATCTCTCTTCCCCTTCTCCCTTCCCCCAGCGTAGGGTAGCCAACCGGAATCTTGACTGGTTAACATCCCTGCCTTCCTTTTATCTCTCTCTCTTGCGCTGTTCGGCGCGTAGTTTCAATACAATAACCATGTTGTGCATTAAACAAACAAACAAACAAACAAACAAACAAACAAACAAACAAACAAACAAACAAACAAACAAACAAACAAACAAACAAACAAACAAACAAACAAGATTGAAGAAAGTAATATATGAGGTAACCTGAGTATTCGGACTGCACAGGAGAACTGTCAGTTAGCGAAAAGAAAATTATCGTATATGTGACATATAGTAACATCGCGATTGGCTAGCATATGCGCTTGCGAATAGCTCTGGCGTAAGTACTTTCTTTGTGAATACGGGCGTAGATGCACAGCTAAGCGAAATATAAGACCTAATTGACTAGAAATTGCATCACATTTTCCCGAATTGTTACCACATTCTAGCTATTACAGACAGCGGAAGAAAATTGTTGTAATTACTAGAATGATCTAGCAACCACTACGCTTCTACTGTTATTGTCTCCACCATCTTCCAACTTCACTCGGCTTAGCACGCAGATGGCACTTGATCGAGATGGTAGCATGGAGTATAGACGTTTTCATCGGGCAGAGCGAGAACCTCCTCTATGGACTGTGATGCGCGAGTACAAAGATACGCGTGGCAGCGTCTGCAAAGCGTTTGCGCAACGGTTCACGCGCAATTGCTACAGCAGGACATTAAGGCGACGCCAAGGGCGTTCTCGTTGAAAATGTCTATAGCGGTAGAGCCGAAGCGTATGCTCAAACTTTACTGATGTGTTGGTTGTACGTTTGGTGTTCCATTTTCATTTTGTTTGTGACACTGAGAATATGCAGAATTCTCCTATAAAACACACACACACACACACACACGCACGCACGCACGCACACACACACACACACACACACACACACACACACACACACACACACACACACACACACACACACACACACACACACACACACACACACACACACACACACACACACACACACACACACACACACACACACACACACACACACACACACACACACACACACACACACACACACACACACACACACACACACACACACACACACACACACACACACACTCGCACACTCGCCCACACGCACACGCGCGCTACAATAAATAAAGTGAACAAGGACCAAATTCACAAAGTTTTGTAAGCACTGTATGCCATTGGCCGGCCGCCTTTGCTTATGACACGTCGGTAATCACGTAGTGTGGCACATATTCTTACGAGCAGCTCTTACGAACAGCTCTAGCTGTGAATTAGGCCCTTACGCCAATGTTCACACAACTTCTCTTACGTAAGAGCGTTTCTTCATTGCCCAGCGTTTAGGCAACCGTCACTCCTTTTAGCGGTTGGCACGACAACGAAACGACCAGTTCTGTGAATACAAGCCTTGGACCCGTATTAAAAAAATATAACCCCTGGGCCCTTATTCACAAAAACGTATATACCGACTCAGGGCTTCACAAAACTCCCATTCGGTGGTCGTCTCGTTACCATTCCGATTGCTAAAAGTAGTGGCGGTTGGCCCAGGGCCGAGTTCACGATGCTTTTCGTTCGTAAATGCGTTTTGCCGTTGGCAGGCCACCTTGGCTAATGCAAAGTTCGACGTCACGATTGGCTGACATCAGCTCTTACGAACCGTTCTGGCATAATAACTTTTTTTTTTGTGAATTCGGGCCCAGCTGTCGAAACGATGTGCTATAACTGGAAGCCCAAAAAATAAGAGAAATTTTAAGGGCTACTGAGACACTAGGGCCCGCACTCCCAAAAGCTCTAACGTTAGAATTGTTCGAAAGAGAAAATTCCAGCCAATCCTGATGCCGTACTTATTGGTAAGAAAAGTGGCCAGCCAATGGCAAAACAACACTTACGAATGAAAAGCTTTGCAAGTTCGCCCTTAGAACCGTACTTGACGATTTGTGGACAAGTCCACACGACGTGCCTTGTTTCCTAGGAGCCAGACTTGTGGTTATTTGTAGACGTGAACCCGTATTCACGAAAAAGCTCTTACGCTATAATTGTTCGCAATAGCGAATGCCAGCCAATCCTGATGCTGCAAATATCATTAGAGAAGACGGCCGGCCAATATCAAAGAGCCCTTGCGAATGAAAAGCGTTGTGAATTCGACCATTGTTATTTGTAGATCACTTCATTAAGTTTTACGCCTCCGGATGCGACCAGAATACAAGATTTTCAACAAAAGCTGTGGTATAACGGTTAATTGTGTGATATGAAGGACATAAGCCGGAGCTGTAGGAGAGAGAGAGAGAGAGAGAGAAAAAGCTTTATTGCAGTTTTCGGAAAATTAATAAGCGACCCTCAGTCCAGGGTCTCGCTTGCTGCATTCGCCAATGATGATGCGATGAACGCAGCAACGAATCTTTGTTGGCACTTTGAGGCTTGAGTCAACCACCCGGCGTTGGAGGGCAGCGAGAGCTGGGCTTTTGAGGGCAGGAGCGGTGGGGTGGGATAGAAGTGCCAGAGTATGTGTTCTGTGTTGGGGTGTTGTTCGTAGTGTTTACACTTTGCAGGTGGTGAATCTGCTGAGCCCTAGACATGGTGGAGTCTAGCAGGCGTGAGTATAGGGTGTAGGTTTGTGCTTGTCGTATAAGTGTTCCCTGTCTGCGTTTAGATGTTGTGTATAATTTTAGCAACAATCGTCTGGCCTCTTGGTATCGCCTTAGTATTATGTGCGTGGGTTGTAACAGCGTGTAAGTTGGATGGGGGTATCCAGCGCCCGGATTAGCGTTTCTTGGCAAAATGGCATTTCGGTGAGATCAGTCGCAAAATAAAACCTAAATACTCCGTTATTTTACCATTGCACCGCAGGCAAAATACATGCCCTTTGTGGAAGACTAAGGACAACGAAGGGGCCGACATGTTCCAAAATGTGAGCATCTCCTAAACACACATTCACTGAAACAAAACGGCTTGATTATGCCACGTTAATATTAATTAAAAAAAGAGACTGAAATGTCTACCGTGACTGCGGAGATCGCCTGTTAGGCAAGATCAAATTATATGCTTAAGCACCAACGCTTCATTTGTCGCTGCGCAAGTCACAAAGTGCGCAAGCGCCGAGCAGGGGGTGTGCGAAGCTCATTGGAGCCCCCTCGAGCCCCGTGCGAGAGCAAAACACGAGTGCCCAACCTTGCGTGACCTCTTCGGAACGAGCGCGGCGCGCGCCAGCGCCGATTGACCTTGTGCAGGGCCTTGCCGAGAGTTGTCTGATCTAGCAGGCAGTCGGGTGTTCTCTGAGGCCCACATGACGGCTCAACTCAAGTATTTTGACAAAGACGACAAGAGGGGAAAAAAAAATCTGAGAGAGTCGGGGTAAGCGGGCCAGGAAGGAGAACGCAGACAAAGGGACACTTGTGTACTCAGACGTTTCCGAGTAAAATTGAACGAAAGCGTCGTAAACTGCCAACGCAAAGTGAAACACGAGCAAGGCAAAATAAACGATACGTGTACGACGGAATTTCGCATGTCCATATACGGCTCTGCGTGCGTAAATGGCGTGATAGGGGCTCGCGCGTAAAAGCTCGTCAAAAACATAGGAGACGGAAGCGCTGGACGAGCAATACTCTCGTCTGTCCTCCTCTGTGTCATTCGCGTCCTATACGTTTGTGGGTCTTTCTGTGTATCTTTCGTATGCCATCCTTGTGCATTTTGCATGTCTTCTGTGCATTTTCCTCCGAGTCGTACATTTGTGTAGCTTTAGGAAGTTGGATATGAATCTACACCTAGCCCCGCTTGTCATTTCTTTCCTTGCTTGCAGACCACAGACCACAGAGCTCGCAGCACATTTCGTAGCTAGTTCTTCAGCAGTGAGGTAACGTATATTCTTAGGTAAAATCACCTAGTAGAAGTTTTTAGTTTTGTTTTTTATCTTTCCCCGAATCGTGGTTTACTTTAGGCGGACATAACGTTAAGATCCACCTAACCTTGTGACGGCGTCACTTATACCATAGCCTGTAGTCGTGCCGACGGGCAAAACCACGCATTCGTCATTCACGCTTCCATGACGAAAACAAGGAAATAGCATGGACAGCATGAGTTAGATGCAGTGAAGTGGAGCCAAGCGTCGAGGTCTAGTCGAGAGAATGGCAAAAGCAGTCGAGAGAGCATAAGTGTGGCGTGTATTCAGGAAAGAAAGGGCTATGGCTTATTCTCTAGAGAACGCCAGTCGCTGGAAAATTGTATGTACCATATCTCATGCTATGTAACCCTAAACAAGTGACACGTACGATGGGGGCAAAAATGAAAAGGAATGCAGTATGTTTGGAATGGAAATACTAGATTGTGTCAGGACACCATTAAACGTTCGCACATGACACACTACATGACGTCCCAAAGTCCGGACCGCTGACGTGCAATAGATTTAGGCCCAGCTGCTTATTTTTTTATTTTTTTTTATTATAGAACACTTCCTTCTTTTCTGGGGTTTGTCAGAAGGTAAATTCCGGTAAACCTACTTTAAAACAGTGTAAGCAATTGTTGGGATCATAATAATTTTGCTTTCCTTGCACTGTTGCTGCCTCTGTTTAAATTTATTCATTCCTTCTATGGAACCTCATCGTCTTGACGTGCTCACACACTACAGCAAACACACTTAAGTGCTAAACGCCTCAAAAAACGAAGTAATGATGTACTCTATAATGCAGTTGTGAACGTTCACTTGCCCATAATGTGTGTCCATGGTTGAGTACTGGAACTGCACTGACGACCAAGTCGGCCCTAATAAAATATGATGTGAGGTTTCTTATCTTATTTGCTGCTTTTCACTTCGACAAAATGAGTGGTGTCCATAGTATTGGGAGGCATTCATCATTTACATCCGTGTAAATTAAAGTAAATCAATGGTATACTTCTCTAACTATATTGTGGCATATATCGCATGGAAAAATGCGGTGTTAACGAGATGGATTTAGGAGCTTGAAGCTCAGTTATCGGGCACTAATTGTCCATAGAGTTTATGCTATATGCAAGTTTCCACTGCCTTAGCGGGGCTCATTTTAGCAAAAATGAGTGGATCTTTACCAGTCAATATTTTATGATTGGTGTACTTGGCACGATAGCGTTTGTAAACGAAGAAGCTACTACTGGCTAGCAAAAAAGAAAAAAATAAACAAAAGAAAGCTATAAGTGATCGACCCCATTTGTGAGGTCAAGAGCAACTACCCGAAAAGAGCGTTCGGCAAATGTTAAGGGGCATTAACGTATACACGAAGATAAAGTGGTAATGCCCCTTCAATAATAATAAAAAGAGATCTTTCGTGCTATTGTTTAGCAGATAAATACGATACTAAAATTGATGACAATAAGAAATTTGACAAAATGGACAGCTCTGCCGCTTTAAAATCGCTGTTAATGGACTTTCACTTGTTTAAGTGTTCGTATAGCAAGATATTGTAGTGACATGTGGTGTGTAATGTTTAACAGGCTGTTCGTATTACGGGAGGCAAACATGATGCGGTACACAGAAGATTGTTTGCCGCTTAATCCTTGTTAGATACAAGAAAGTTTAGATATCCTTCTCACTTCATAATTGCCCAGGCACCTTGCACAGCTTCGAATAAATGGACAAGAGCAGTTGCATTGCCTCTTTGCGTATGGTTGCGTAATGTTAGTAATGGAAACAATTTATTACACTCATTGAAGTTTAAAAAAAAACAGAAACCAATGCAAGATGCCCAGACTTGTACGAAAAAAAAATGCTTTTTGTTCGGTTTGAACTGATTTCTGTCTGTTTACTTACGGATGTCTTTAAGTGTCTTTTAATTAAAACCAAAAAGTTCGAAAGGATGTGGATCGTGCATGCGACTTTTCATTGACAGCATGCAAGTTGGCAATTGAAATTTTCGGAGCCGCTCGCTATGTTTTCCTGCAGACACAGCATATGTTCCTCATGACGAACATTCTACGCTGCCATAAATCCACACAGACATTCATATACAGAAAATATTTGCGCGGCACACGGGAGTGGGTCCTTATGACCTTTAATAAAGTTTGCTTCGTCACTATCGCAACCATCCTTGAAGTGAACTCGCCAAAGTACGCGTCAAAAATACGTTTTAACAAAGCTCGCAAACATAAATTAGCAAAAAGGTAGCAACAAGAATCGTTACTACATTTTTACTAATTTTTGTTGAAATGCAGTCTTTCACTGCTCTAGGTAAAAATAAAATTCAAATTTGCTGCACGAGGGCTACTCTAGTTAAAGAATGGCTACTACTTCTGATATTGAATCACGGTTGCTTATTTGCATTTCTTTTTCCAGGCTTCCGCACGTAGCAATAGACCACAAAGTGATAACTGTTAACTGGTAGCGCTTCTTTGGAGCCCACATAAACATAAGAAAATCAAGAACACCTGCGCGAGAAACTTTTACGGCGAAATAAATCAGTATGCTGTTGGAACGTAAGGTCATCAACATTTCTCATGTTTTATGATTGTATTTTGAGGCTAAACGCACCAGAAATCAGAGGACATGGCGCAGGATTTTAATTCAGAGTGCGGCCTTATTATTTACACTCTACAGAGAAGTCCCTTTTTTAAATGGTGTCTAACTGTTGATAGTATATTGCCGGCGTCGTGGCTTCTACGTACACATACACTGGAAAGGGAAAGCGATTTCGCGTGCTTTAATCATACAGGATGCACCAGGCACACAAAAAATATTCACGTCGACGTTAGCGCTCTGAGACAGGGCGACGAACATATTTCATGCCATATAATACCATATAACGCATTATGGCAATGTTAGCAAAGCAGCAATAGCGTAGTCTTATCAACACGTGCAGGGCCGTACTGCATTAGCATTGTCACGTGTGCATTTTTGTCTTGTGTTGGCAACAAATCGCGCCTAATATTTGCATTTCCCAACGTATTCGTCAAGGATGCTCAATACTTCGTTATTGCCAGATGCGTTGCAGTACTTCAGGAATAAAAACTCTCTGTTCGGTGAGTCATTGCGCACTGTAAAGTTACAGCATCTTATAGTGTGCAAATGCGAGAGGGCCGAAAAAATCTCAAACCTCAAAGAAACTCACCGTACGAAAGTGACAGTTGCTTAAGCCCTCAACGGCATTTTCCTTCTAAGCGTCAACGTCCGCGACAACCAGGAAGCGGAAATGATATTTGTTTCGGAGTTTTCTCGTAACACTTTCTCTGCAAACGGCTTAGGCAACACAGCTGTTCAGTTCAGGTACCTTAATCTAAAGCAACTATGAACTTCAAATACGTTTTTCTCCCTTTTGGCGCGTGACTTTCTCGCCAGACGAGCTCTATACTCACGAACAATCGTGGCAAGCTGAAAATTCTACGGACCAGCAAACTTCAACTATGGGCATTGAATAAACAGAAAAGCGCTGCACTCACTCCTGAGAGCCCACGGTTCGAGCCTGCGGATGGCCAGCACCCACTTGAGGAGTGCGCCCATGCAATCGGGAGAAGAGCCGGCGCCGGTGGAGAAGCGGTACACGAGCGGCAGCGCCTCCTTGAAGATGCGCTCGATTACGGCGCGCAGGTTCGTCTCCAGGTCAAAGCCGCCCGCGGGAGGAGCTTCCGTGGTTGTAGTCGCCGGCTCTCCCAGTACCCCTTCGAGATGTTCCCCATCGGTCTCGTCTTGGCTCGCGTCGTGCGGGCTCACGCTGCTCGAGGCCATCATCTCGACAGAAGTTTGGACCAGAGACTCAGCGGCGCTGTGGAGAGCCGGGCCTTCAGACTCCGCATCGAGGCTCTGGCTTGGGCCTCGGGACTCGGGTGATGATGCGGTGGGATCCCGGTTTGGCGGAGTGTCAGCGGCGGCGTCCTCGGGAGCTTGGAACGTCGTCAACGCCGATGAATCGGCGCTGACATGGTCCTGACGGTAAAGCGATGTGGTGAGTTCGGAATGCAGAGACTGTCCTTCCGGGTCTTCAGCAGGCTGCAGTCCTGGAGCGGCCTTCAGGAAGGGATCTTCTGCTCCGGAGCCTCGAGTAGCAGGCTCGGCTCCGGAGTCCTTCTGCGCCGCTGCCTCTGCCTGGGCGATCGGCCGCAGGAGCAGGACCAGCAGCAGCAGCAGCCGGAGGAGCGGCATGGCGTTGCGCAGGCGAGCCATGCCGTGAGAGCTTCTGTGGCAGCAGCGGTGTGGCAGCCGCACTCTGGTCGGCCGCTCAGGTCGCGCAGGAAAGGGAAGTGGCTGCCGCCGCCGCCGCCTCCGGAGACGCCCGCCAGGCGAAGGTCGACGCGTTCACCTTTATCCGAGTTGGCCACTCTCGCTTTCCGCGGCGATCGGCGACCCCGCGGGGCGTCACTGGGGGCTACGCTGAACGTGAGCCACTAAAAGGCGACCGGCCGCTCGAGCGAGCCTTCCTACGTCCGCGCAGTGAACTCTGCTTGGGACGTCCCGCGGCGACGGAAGCCGTGAAAGATGCGCCGCGCGAACGTGAGGCGTATATAGAGAGCGCTGAGCATCGGCGCGCGTGCCTAATTTCCGCATCTTTCGATGCGCCGATAACTTGCATCGAAAGATATTTGGTTCATGGTGGTTTGCCTTGTAGGAATAAGCGTGACAAAGTTAGGTTAGGAAGGAATATTGTTATGAACAATGTGGAGTTGGGAAAGTTTTCTTTTGTGCATTATATTACTCCGGATGCACCGGGCTGGTTGTCAGTCTCCGCCTCAGTCAACTAAAGATACAATTAAGTACTACTCCTTTCGTTTAAGATAAACGTTAACCCATGCATTGCGTTTCGGGAGTAACAAATATGCAAATGCCAGTTTTCTGCATGTGGAGCGTTTCTTTTTTTTTGTTGAAAAGACGACCAATTAGAATTTCGTTTCTCTGTCTGTCAGATCAGGGCGCTGCGACGTTCGTCACTCGAGGAAGCATCTACTGAGCGCGGGGAAGTCCCTTAGTGCGAAAGTAACATCATGACGAGGCATAACGGAGTTCACGCTAAACCTTACCGAAGCAGTGTCCTTAAAATTATGTGTTTCGCTCGAGTTCCTTAGAGGAAACACGGATATCTGGCTAATGTTCTGTCAAACTGTGGAACGTTCTCTTCAGTTAATAGAAAGCTACATTCTAGATGGCTACAGGAAAGAAACAAATTATGCTTCTGAAGCTTGATCATCTGGCAGGGTGAGAGAGAGAGAGTGAGGTCAGTCTGAGTGCGGTGCCTCAAGTCTCTAGTCTGCTACTCCACACTTGGGAAAGAGCTTGGAGGACCAATAGAGATGGCCGGGCCGTCACTAAGGACAGGCAATGAATACATCTTAAGGTTTTTATCACATTATAGAAACCCTTATAACGTCTAGAGACCAGCGGTTTTGTATTTCTGTTCTTCTTTAGTATGTACGTTGCAGATCTGATTTCCGAAATAAACAAAGCACATTGAACAAAACAGAGAAATTCATGCCAAGCATATTTCATAGCAGCCTATGTTCCCGGTATGGGGCTTTATAGTTCTCATTAAAAAAGAGACATGCACTGTAATCAAAAACTTATTAATGCAATTAGCATCGTGTGCCTACTTCAGGCGTTTTGAGTTGGTCTATGTATGTATGTATGTATGTATGTATGTATGTATGTATGTATGTATGTATGTATGTATGTATGTATGTATGTATGTATGTATGTATGTATGTATGTATGTATGTATGTATGTATGTATGTATGTATGTATGTATGTATGTATGTAACCTATTTTCCCAGGCTCAAGCCAACTTGGGGTCCTTAACGGGTAGAGCATCTGGCTGCTGTGGTGATGGAGCTTCGTCATGCAACACTTGTCATGCCGTCGTTACGCCATCTCGTCATACAGTATCGGTGATACAGTAGTCGTCATGCCATAGTTATCATACAGTCGTCCTCATCCCAGTCGGAGTTATGAATTCATTGCCATATTGGTCGTCATGATGCCATTATTGCCCTTCCATCGGTCCTTCCATCGACTTCATTCTATAGCTTCGCCATCCGACTCTTATCATGCCGTCAAGCTGTTCTACTAGTGTCATCGCTTCAGTAACTTCCTCCCACGGTCGTTATGCCGTCGTCATATGGCCTTCTTCCTTTCATCGACATCATTCCTTCTTCGTCATTCCATTGTCGTCACTACGTCATCGTCATACAGTCATCGTCATGCCGTCGTGCTCATAGGCGGACTTGGCAAGCGAGTGCCATAGCAAAGTGTGCCGATACCGGAAACAGTGCTGTATGTCGCATATAGCCGAAGCAACGGAAGTCTCAGAATGACCACTACCGCTTTTAAATAAACGTGACTTCAGCAATATGATGTATCGCTACATTGCTGAATGCTAATCGCATTACCATCGACAGTCATCCTAAAATTAAAATTAAATTATGGGGTTTTAGGTGCCCAAACCACGATCTGATTATGAGGCACGCCGTAATTGGGGAGTCCGGAATAATTTGGACCACCTGGGGTTCTTTAACGTGCGCCTAAATATAAGTGCACGGGTGTTTTCGCATATCGCCCCCATTGAATTGCGGCCGTCGTAGCCGGGATTTGATCCTGCGACCTCGTGCTTAGCAGCCCAACACCATAGCCACTAAGTAACCACGGCGGGTGACAGTCATCCTGAGAAAGGTTCTGCCGTAATCTTTTTATGTGACGACGACGAACAAAACTGTATAAAAGTCGATAAAAGATAGCATAGAAGATACAACAAGTACAAAGCTTGTGTAAGAAATGATAAAAGATGTTGCACTACTAAGCCCCAGGGCGCGGGATCGAATATTTCGGTGGGGGTGAAATGCAGAAATGCCGTGTACCGTGAATTGGGTGCACGCTAAAGAATCCCAGGTGGTCAAAATTAACCCGGAGTCCCCCAGTACAGCAGGGGCGTAGCCAGCAATTTTTTTCGGGGGGGGGGGGGGGGGTTCACCGGCCCGACCGGGGGGCGGGGGGGGGGGGGGGGCAAGCTTCTGCTTTCCTCTACGTCACGTGATCGGTAATAAATATCGGTAGTTTAAGCAGACTCTATACATGTATATCAAAGACATGGGACCGCCCCCCCCCCCCCCCCCCCTCCTCGCGTGTGCGTGTGCTTGTGAAGAAATTAAGTAAAAAGTAAGGTAAGCTCAGTAAAATACAGTAAGTACGACAGGTACCGTGGGCGTTTGGAGCAACGGTCTCTCATCGCGCCACTGAATGGACCAGTCTTCGAAAACGCATCATTGCGACAACCCGCCTGATTGGAGAAGCCATCATTAATTGTTACTCTTCGTTAAGCGTAGATGGCGTCGTCCTCGTCGGGGCGAAGTGCGTTTCACAAGTCAAGGATGGCTATACGCGTGAAAATGCGCGTGTGGCCAGGCTATACCTACTCCCATAGCAATAGCTTGTTCGATGTGTCTTTGCGCTAGAAAACTTAAATACGCGCAAAAACGCGGAAGGCTTTTTTTTTTTTTTTTCGAAGCTTTCATCGCCCTGCTCCCTCATACGAGAGGGTTGCATTTCCTGCGGCAAGTGCAGGCCGCTGTGTCTTCCGCTGTGTGCGAGCGTGCAGCCGTCATTTGCCTTTACGTCAACAGATTCAGAATTGTACAGAATATTTCACCACACAGCATAGATATGGCATGTGCACGCATTTTAAGTAGTGCGTGCAACTCATTTCTGCTTTACTTACGCCGGTGCAAACAGGAAGCGGCCTTGTACCTCACAGAATCTCGACTGATTGGTGTACTAGTTATGCAGGAATGAACTCCGGTCTTGTTCAGTACATAGTGCACATAATCAATTTCTCAGGACACGCGAACTCCGACGAGAACTGTCAGCGCCTGTCAACGCCGTAATTACTTACGCTGTACTGCGCACAGCAGTAATTCATGCTTGTCGGCTGTCTGTTTCGTGCATTCTGTTGCGAGTCGGTGGAATGGACCTTTTTCATGGGCGCCTTCTGCGCATGCGCACCGGGAGTACCTATTGCTGGTTTGGGATTCCACAACAAAACAGCCACTACCAGCCTTCCGTAGGAGCGCAATCGCAAACAAGAGACGTGTCTCGCGCAGACTAAGCCTACGTTCACACTTGGGAAGCGGCAAGCGGGCGGAAAGGCCAAAGCGGCCGGAAAATTTTTTCCGCGCCTGTCAAAGTTGTTCACATTTGTTTTGCTACCGCCGCGGCCGCCGCTGCCGTTTTCGTCCAGATCCATCTCGTCTGCGTACATTGGTCGGCGTGTTGGCGCTCATTATCGCATTATTTCAAGCGGTATGTTCATTCTGTGACCCACGTACCGTCATCAAAAGTGATCCTTTTACGCAACTTCGCGTGTCATCTGCGAACTTCGGTAAATTCCTCGTTGGCGTTCCGTAATTCTCCTCACACGGGCGCGGTGGCGCTGAGTCACAGGTTGGTGCCTAGGCGAAGATAATATTTCTTTAATAGCTTTTATTTACAAATTGTAATAACATTTCATCATTTCGTATTGTCGGCGCCTCCAGGACACCAAAGGAGTAACGGGAACACCACAGCTAAAACCCGGGCTGGCCCTTGTGTTGGGGCTCGCCAAAGCCTGCGCGTCCTACGTACGTGAGACCTACGCTCCCAATCTATCGTCGCGACGTGAAAAGCACCCGGCGACTTCTGCAACATACCGTGCACGTGCGAGGAGAATTATGGAGCGCCAACGAGGAGTATGTCTAACTATTGTCTGCCGTGGAAGTGGAAGAAGAAATGGCGTTTATACTTCTACCTACTTGTTTTCTAGAAATGGACAATGAATAAACGGAAGACGCGGACATCTCGGAAACGGCGGTGGTGGGTTCGCCTGGCTTTGAAAAAGCGCGAGAAGTTGGGTCACGCCAAGGCTTCGTTGCCGCCCCTCCGGTCGCGCGACGTTGAGTACTATCGCGAGTATTGCTGACAGTACGTTTTAGTGCCACTCTTGTCGTAGAGCAAAGGCTAGTTCTTGATCGCGTCGATCAGCATTACAGCCTACACTTTTGGTGCCATGTTCAATTTTACGACCGGTTGTTTACATGCTAGTGTAGCTTCCAGTGAAGCAGAACGACTTTCCGCCGCGTTTCCGCCTCACCATGGCGAAAAAATCGGCCCGAGACCGATTTGGCTCGCAGCCTGTTTTTCTGCCTGTTTTGCCGCCTAGGCGGGCGGATTTTTGCAAGATTTTGCCTCTTCCGACAGCTTCGAGACCAAGTGTGAACGTAGCCTAAGATCCTGAGCGAGCGCGGCCTAACCGGCACCTGAAGGGAATCGGCGGAAATCTATACCGGATATTTCGACCACCTGGGGTCCTTAACGTGCACCTAAATCTAAGTAAACGGGCCTCGAACGTTTTCGCCATCATCTAAAATGCGGCTGCCGCATTTGTTGCTTCATTTGTTGCGCATTTGTTGCTTCACAATGCGGCCGCCACATTCTCGCCCAAAACTTCACAGAGTGTCAGAGCCTTGACAAACACCGTGACAGTTTTTTCCATATGCAGACATGATTCGCTGTAAATTACCAACCCAAACGGAAGCGCCCAGGAATGAAATTGTCATAGTAGCACCGGTTTCATGAATTGTCAGCGCGAAGCGACTAGAACAAAGGGTGGGAAAGTGTCGGAAGAAAGTGTCGGTGGGGTGTTGCGGAAAAAATTTCGGGGGGGGGGGGGGGCGTTTAAACCCCCCCCCCCCCCCATGGCTACGCCCCTGCACTACAGCGTGCCTCATAGTCAAATCACGGTTTTGGCACGTAAAACCCTAGAATTTAATTTTAACAGCGGAGCTGTTTAAGCCGGCCGTAAGTCCATGATGCATCGGAAAAAAAGTGGGCCGATCCTGGCGGTAGTGCAGAAAGGGTCCATGCGCAATGGCACATACTCCTGTGAACTAGCGAAGTCGAGCCTGGCTAAGTCTAGCTAAGCATGGTTGGGACTTCTTAAGCTTATAGTCAGTCATCGATAGTCAATCGATAGCCAATCAATAGCTAATCAATAAATTTCAGAAAATGCTGGGGATGCTTAGCCTAGCCCAAATACGTGGCCAATACCTTGCCATAGCCAATCGATAGCTAATCAATAGCTAACCGATAATCGATCAATACTCGGTAAATTACGGAAATGCTGGGGATGACCTGGTAGAGCTTAGCCTAGCACAAAAGCCAGGACTAGCTAGGCACGCATGAGCTCCGCTGTCTCTTTAACGTTGCGCCTCCAGTGCAAGCTATGCCAGATTTTTTGTTTGATACAAAAAATAAACAAGAAGAAGCAAAAAAAAAGTAAGCAAGGCAGTTGATGCAGTGTTACACTGTTACACCAGATCACTGTCACAACTTCATCATGTAAACGAAATGATAACACTCAGCAAGCAACTGCAGAGCACTTTGCTGACCAATGGCGACATTAGTGCATTGTGTCGATGGTCATTGTCTATAGAGAGCAGTGTGCGCACGAGAGAGTACGAGAATATTGTCCACGTTCACAAAACAAGGGCTCATCATCCCTGCCGGACGAAGCAGGAGAATACTGATTCCAAATGCATTATTTTGTATATGCGTCTTAACGAAACATCGCTATGCGCGAAATATTTTCAACTAGACTAGAGCTATCGTATCCGTGAACGAGCGCAGTGTGGCCCACATAATCTAAAGCTAACAAGCCTTGATCGAGAATTCAACTTAGCGACGAAATATATGCAGTTAGGAAATTTACAGGCGCAAGTTGGAATCAGCTAGCGCAAGACACAGGTAATTGGAGATCACAGGGAGAGGCCTTCGCCCTGCAGTGGACATAAATATAGGCTGATGATGATAATTTTTATGCCATGAAGTGGGAATTTTCACTCCGTGAAAGGGAATTCCTTAGCGTAGTAAGGCACATATAACCACCAAATGCAAGATTTTTTTTCCAATGGTGCTTCTATTTTAAATATATTATTCCGCACAATTCCTAAATACGAAGTCGGTGCTATTATTTTGATGCTACAATCATTCCCCCAAAAAGGGGCTCTCAACTATACTCGCTAGTGTTGCAGCTTGAACTTTCTTAGTTTGAATCGTTCCTATAGGGTCTATGGGCCTCCATAACATAGTTTGGGTAGACTGTCTGCTACCACTAGAGTGTGTACCCCTGGCTTTACACCATTCGTGCTCCTTTCCTCTCTTTCTGTTTCCTTTCTACGTTCCCCCATTGGAGGGTAACCAACCAGAACTGACTTTGGTTTACCTCCTTACATTTTTATACATCCTTTCTCGCTATCTCTCAAGATTTATGATTCATCAGACAAGAATTCTGGTGGCACAAACAAATAAATATTGACGGTCACGCATATACAACATTTTGTAGTTCTTAGGCCGAATTCACAAAGCTTTCGGTTCGTAAGCGTATTTGGCCTTTGGCGAACCTCCTTCGCTAATTATATATCCAGTGCAGAGCCCATATTCACAAAAAAGCTCTTACGCTATAATTATTCGTAAGAGAAAAATACACCCAATCCTGATGCTGGACATATAATTGGTGAAGGAGGTTGGCCAATGGCAAAGAGCACTTACGAACCGAAAGCTTTGTGAATTCGGCCGCAGACTCGCAAACGGAAGGTCGTCAGTTTGAGTCTGCCCGGAGAAAACGTTTCTTCTTCTTCTCAGCGGCATTCCCGATTGCAGAGATCCACAACAGGACCGCGCTTGTGGTAGTGTGACTGGATCATGTATATGAAGGGTGCTTTGGTCTTTCAATTCTCAAGGGCATTCTTTATTAGTACGTGGTTTCGAATGCAGCAGGATAAACAATCTGGCCTCGTGCCATTGTTGGGGGAGGGTCTAACACTGACAAGTGGCTGGCGACTTCAGCACTATGCACAGCGAACAATAAGAGTGCCTGATAACAAAATAAAAAGCGCTATACAACATCCATCTATATCGATTTCATGTTGAAACGACTGCGACGCCTGCGTACGACCGGCCAAGCGTGTAGCCACAACTTGTTCAGGTGTAGGGCGCTATACCCTCGGGCAATTTAATCCTTTCAGCGCCTCTGCAAGGGTGCTTCGCCGACACAATGCGCTTTTATTATTTCTAAACGACGCTGTATGCAGACGGCTCGGCACCTAGACGCTACGGGGTGTCCGAAGTCCTTGGCTCGTGGATCGCGCATTTTTTAGGTCATCGAAAGCAACCGCGTGCGCACAGCTTTTTAGAAATTTTCTGGGCCGTGTGAAGGGGGAGAGAACGCGCGAATGCCCCGCTCTCCATTATTGACACAACGTGAATGAGCGACGCAGCAGAAAGTGAGCTCCTTCCTGTGATACTAGTGCTTGGTGGGAAACATAATGTGCATATAGCTATTCCCGACGTGCTCCTCCAAGACTTTGGCCGACACGTCTTTATCTACTAATTGCACATCAGTACTTCTGCCACAGACAAACGCAGTTTCCTGCGGCCGGTATAATATAACGATTCCATTCCAGTGTCATTCCTTTCCGCGCTTCGCCGGTGGTCAGAGCACAGCTCTGCCCATTAGGATGTCTCCCTATAGTTAGTTAGTTAGTTAGGTAAGGTTTTATGGCGCAAAAGCAACTAAGGCTATGATGCGCCATGTCTCCCTATAGGCTCGCTCGCTCGTGAACGGTGGATGATCAGAAAGGAATAGAATAGAGCGAATCGAACCCTTGCATTATACCGGTCCTGTGTTGTGCCCACACTCTAAAACAATTTACACCCTTAAAAGTGATTAAGGGTGTAAATTATTTTACAGTGCACCCGGACAGCCTTATTCGGCGTAGCGCCCCTGAAATGGTCAAAAGAACACGGAGGTTGTTGAGTCAGTGTGTCTGATCCAACAGGAATTCGGCAACGAGATGGCACAAAAAAAAAAAAGAGCGCTAGGCTGCCCTACTGCGAGGCTGCACATTGCATACATCGCGGCGATGGGCTGTAGTCGGCCACTCGAAAGCGTTATTTGTCAACATATTTCGACAGACGTTGTACTGTGCAGATCCTGTGCAGATCTTGTACAGACGTTGTGCAGACGTTGTACTGTGCAGATCCTGTGCAGATCTTGTACAGACGTTGTACTGTGCAGATACTGTGCAGATACTGTGCAGATCAACCTGATCCTTCCGTAACGTTTGTTTGCCAGCTATTGACTGAAAGTGATATCTGATACGCCCGTATACAGGTACAGAAGGAGTAACTGCTTCGAAAGAACATGCTGTTCGGCTTTTAGGGGTTGTGTCGTGCCTTTTGGGAATATAACCGTAAAATTAGAAGCATGATGAAAAGCTTATTGAAGCAGACCACGTTGTAACATAGACAAAGCGCACACTTGTAAACCTTTGACCAGAAGCCTTTGATGCCACGTTTACCTGGTGCGCGCAGATTTCCATTATACTGCATTGGTGTGCTCACATTTCCCGGCCCATTGCACGTACTACCATCTCTCACTTTTTACCTCGTGAGCGCGAAATCTGTGCAGCTCTTCTGTAACTGGAATCCTTACTGATTCGTAGCATTTACGGTCTCGACTATGAGAATCTAGATTAATTCTTTTACGTCTTGCTGTTCTTGAACGCGCACCTAAGTCTAAGCTGACGAGCACAGTTTTTTTTATTCTGCCCCATGCAGTGTAGACGAAACCGCTGCTTCCCGAAACCGAATCCCCGGCCTCATGATCAGCGTCGGAACTCCACACAAACAGAGTCCCTCGCGGCCGGTGTCATTAGAATGTTCTTAACCGACACTTCTTGATAGGTATACCTATCAAGAAGTGTCGCCTTTTGATTACAAAGCAAGAGATGTTGCGATGTTGCGTTTTACGCATGTGCTTGTATACCGCTTTTGCATCAGCTCATATATTTCCTCAAATATTGTGTCGCCCAAGAATATATTAAAAAAGGATACCTTCGTTTGCAACAGCCCGACGGCACAGGTCGTGCTGGAAAAACACAGTCTGAGACAATCGGACCCTGCTTCATTTATATGAACTCGCTTATGACACAGCTCGACATCTCAACTACAGCCTGCGTTGAAGCGAGACAACGAAGCACGCTAATTATTCATTGTTGGCTAGAAACCATGCACTGACACGAGTGCAATTACATGGACCCGGCAGAGCTGAGTCAACACCTCCTAGAATCATTTTTCAGGCCTGCGCGTCACGTGTCATGACGTCAACCACGTCACGGCCCATCGGCCGACTGGCTTCGCCCACATTTCGTGCATCCGGGATGCGCTTTGCATCTATGATCTTGAACGGGAAACATTGCGACCATAATGATGCATGTTTTACACCCTAAATTATGGGTTGTGTGTGTCACAGTAGTTTATGACATGAAACGCAGCAATTCGACATGAATACATGTTCGGGCATTCCTCGTCTTCACCCGCTTTTCAACTGGACGAGCCACGATAAACTGCTACCCATTTCTTTGCCTTCTTTTTTGCTGTTATTTGCAAATGTCAACAGCCTCATTTATACTTGGATAGTAGAGACGGGTTGGCGTAAAGAAAAATGAAATTTTAAACTGAAAGAAATAGTTTATTTCAACCAACTATTTGAATATATACAATGTACACAGTATACCGGATTCCGATTTTGATTACTGAATACATGATCTATAGGGAGTAAAACAAACACACTGATATCAGATGAACGCAGTGACATGCACACACAGAAATTCAAAGGCGGGAATAACCAGAAGATATTTTTGCGTCGCTGTAGTTCTCTTCCTTTCTTTTTATTTTCTTTTACTTTTCTTAACTGCTCCTTCATGAGCTATAGCTGTTCTTTTTGTACTCATCAACGCTGTTTTTTAAATGGACAAGAGTGACTATGACATCCAAGGAATGTATATAGTGTCTGGCCGAGCACTGAGCCCCAAATTAGCAGGCACGGACTGTAAGCTTATCGGCAATTGTCATAGAAACTTTCAACCAAGGTCTGCTCTCCTTAATAAGTGCTCAGATACTGGCACACGTCTTTTTTTTTCTTTTTTAAGGTCCACTTTACTGGCAGTGCGGTTATTCGCAGGCGTGCATTCCTTTCCCAAGGAGTTTAGAAATTCAGCTGTCCCGGCTACGTTTCGCACGTTGCCGCAAATTTTTTGAAGGCCCAAGCAGTTTGTAAAGATTCTTGCCGCCTTCTGTTAGCGTCAGGCACATCGCGTCGGCTCTGCCCTGGCGTTGAATGGCATGACGGGAACAGCTGGGCACAGCGATTCTATCTGCAGAGCTCTCCCTGTCCGTGGATCAGTGTACGATGTTTTCTGCTCAGATATAACACGAAGCGGGAGAATGAACGGCGCACACCTGCACAAAACCTGCACACACGTGATGAGCGAGCAGGAAGTAAACATTGTCAACTTCGATATTTTGCTATACATTGTATACTTCTGCAATGCGACGCTCCTACTTTGAAGCGTTGTGTTTAAAGAAGCTACTCTGACTTTTCTTGATTGTATGTTTTGTGGGTTGTTTTCATTACTCGCGTACTTTTGCATTGCTTTGCACCAGATTTTGGGCTTTTGCATTGCTTTGCATCACGTACGTAGCACTTAGCTCACGAACAGCCTCGCAAATTCATGCGACGCTGCACGCGTCGGATGAATCCTACGCGTCTGACGGTAATTTACGCGAACTTTCACACTTGCACTGCAGCAACTAAAAGGAATACCGCTTCATAACACCGCATTTAAAATGGAGAACACGAGTGACGAGAATGAGCGCTCCCAGAAATAATCAACTGCAAAACTGTCTTGCCTTGGTGCACGACGTTTGCACAAAAGGTTTCCGAGGAATAGCGCGGACCGAGTATTCCCATCTTTTGGAACTGAAAGCACTCGCGCTTTCTTCCCGTTGCCCTCAACGCTTCTTCGGCATCACACGTTCCACTATTCAACCACACAGAGACAACCCACCACTGAAGACACGATGCGCGATGAATCTGAAAGCGAGCACACTACAGCAACGAATCATGCACCGATGGGTGCATTGGCCGACCCGCCGGCCGGAAGTGACGTCAAAATTTTAAGCGCATGCCTGAAATTGGTTCCATAGGATGTGTTGAGTGAGTCAACCTGCTTCATGCAAGGGGATTGACCCTGAACGACCCTAAGCCTGCTCAGAACGGCTGGCTAGCGTTTACATGAGACAGACAGTAAACTTTCAGCCTAAGCCTGCTCGACCGGTTTTGGCATAGGGTCAATTTAAACATCCCGTAAGTGGTGCGGTGCTTTGCTGTCTTTCGTGAGTTTCTCGGGTGTATTACATAATATTATAAAGCTGTGTCCTTGACTTCATTGTTGAGTTATGTCAGTGATAACCCGAACCCGTATTCAGAAAAAAAAAATGTTCTTACTCTAGAACTGTTCATAAGAGCAGGTGTCAGCCGCTCGTGATGTTGGGCATATTATTACAGAAGGCTGCCGGCCAATAGGAAACAACACTTGCGAACGAAAAGTTTTGTGAACTCGGTCCGAGTTTATGGGTATATTGTGCCAGATTTATGCAGCACAGTGGCAACATTCCCGAAGTTTTTCGTTCGCATGCGTTCTCTCTGCCATCGACTGGTCGGCTTTACCAATAATGTTCCCACAATCACGATTGGCTGGCATCCGATCTTATGAACAGTTCTAGCGTAAGAACATTTTTTCTGAGTGCGGGCTCACAACAGCAAAAAGAACACATTTTCTAAGCTGCTGTAGCCCGCCGGTGTCCGTACCTGGCGGGCTCGCGTTTTGCCGTTGTTGGAGCTTCGGGCTTGCCGTTTCACTAATGTGGTTATCAAATTCTGGCTGCATCGCCGCCGACATCATGGGTTGGTTACAATCCGTGTAGTTATGGAGGCATGGTTATTAAGGCCTTAGATGGCTCATGGGTCGAAAAATCCGACGACCGTCCGGCGTTATGGCACCAAAATTCAAGTGACGTCTCAGGTGACGTCTCAGACACATTAAATAAACTTATCATGAGTAGAAGCAAGTTTGAAATGACTATGGAAGCTACGAACATAGCCCCATTTGGTGACACATGCGTCAGTAAGCCATCAATTTATTTATCAATAAAAGAGCTCGATCACTTCTGTTCGCGTTGAACAGGCAGCCTTCCAAATAATCAGTGTGGCCACAAAAGTGTCTGCGTGTGGTCTTCCCGGTTTTGTTCATATTTGCCGAGCAATGTAAACGTGTCTTATGGCGTCTTGAGGAGTATAAGTACGCCTGCGAGAACTGGAAATAAATCTGTTGTTGAAAGTTAGCGCTGTGTTCTTCTATAATGTGCCTTTCCGTGCCCCTCTCATTCTGTCTGCGCTACAAGAAAGTAGACGAACGAAAAATAAAGAGAAAGCCACGATCGTTCTAACGTGCCATTAACCATGCAGAACCAGTGGCGATGTCTAGGCGACCGAAAAAGAGAACAAGTAAAGAGAAAACAGGTAATAGGAAGTAACAACGCATTCGAATGAGAATGTCAAAGTAATTTAATGAATGTCTCGTGAGGGCGCAGGCTTTCGCCTTCATTCTATTTAGCGTATGCTAAATTGAGTGTCAACTTTGTTTTATAAGCCTTCCTTGTCGTCACTGTGCAGTCAGTCACACGTGGTGGGGCTGCTCGCGTGTTGCCATGGTCGTTTTCATCCTCCTGATTTATTGCAGTGTGGCGGCTCGCGTCGACAGCCACTCACTGGTTAAGAACTTCTGGTATGGGGAAAAACGCCGAGAGGAGATGAAAGGGTAGAGAAAGAGAGAGAAAAATTTATTTGTATTAGGATGAGGCATATTCCTCGTAACGTGGGGCCCTTAGTTCAGGGCACCCTTGGCTCATGCCATTCCGAGTTCCCGTTAGAACAACCATCGCTGGTCCTGCGGGTCTGAGCTGGTCAGCGCAGTCTCCCAGGAGAAAGTTGAGGATGAATAAATTGAGGGAGAAGTTGTCAGGCCTGTAATAACTCTGGCAGCTGTTTATGGTGGTTTAGATGATGATGATGATGATTATGGTCCCATACATGGGCACATACCCACAACGGCGGCTGGCCAAGAAGCTGGCGGTAGGCAATAATAAAAAGAGGGAGCGGGCGAATAGTATAGTAAATGTATTAAAGCTAGAATTGTTAATATCATTCTTTTATACGAATATGCAATCGCGCCAGTGTCGATCCACTTTCGGTGTTAAAGATCTCAATGTCTAGTGTTTCGCGAGCCGTGGACATTAGGTATAGGAAGTTGAGCAATAGCAATGAGGAAAATATTTTGATGGGAAGGCGGCGCGTTCGATAACAATAGAGCCTGCGCCGCCTCATGGGCCTTGTTACCGTGCGGATGCCGGTGGGGCCTGAACAGAGTGGACGACTACGTCCTTGACTCGTACGTGCCTTGAGCAGCTGCCTTTTAAGGCTGCTTGATTAGAAGTACGGCAGAGGAACTTGCTCGTCCAATTTCATTCTTTCAAACCTGCGTAAACGTAGTTGACGTTGGCGCAACCCGATGAGCGTTATGCCATTTCGTAGCTTATATTGCTCGGAGCGCGAATTCCGTGAGACGCAGGTAGTTTGCCTTTATGTTTAAGCGTGGCCTCTGCTGGCGGTGTGGAGTAGAACCTTCCCTATGCCGTCACTGATGACGAATGTGCCACCTCTGTGTACAGGTCAACGACCACGTGAGTGCGTTGCTGCGCAATCTCTAGTACGCGTTCGCTAGCATGAGCTTTGCAGTGCTCATACAGCACGCTATAGGTGCACGTTTCCTCTCAGTATTAAAGGTGGGAAACAAGTGATCAAATTGTTGCTTCTTGGTGCACTAATACACTCGCCGTGGTGGCGCGGAGGCGCAGTGGCGCAGTGGCTATGGTATCTTGCTGCTGAGCACGAGGTCGCGAATTCGATTCCCGGCCGCAGCGGCCGCATTTCTATGGGGGCAAAATGCAAAGACGCTTGTGTACCGTGCTTTGGGTGCACGGTAAAGAACCCCAGGAGGCCTAAATTAACCCGCAGCCCGCCACTACGGCGTCTCTCATAGCCCCAGTGTTGCTTTGGGAAGGTAAACCCGATTGATAAGTAAATAAATAAGTCCACTAATGACGTATTCTCATTTTGCGTTCTGATATGTTACAGCGCCCTGTTTTAAATACTTAAAAGTCAAGTGATAGTTTCCCGGTAGACATGCTGAGATACGCTGCTGGGGACACTTATCAGTTAGCTTTATTGCCTAATGCTATGACTCATGAGGGTGC
This sequence comes from Dermacentor silvarum, assembly GCF_013339745.2. Classification (NCBI taxonomy): domain Eukaryota; kingdom Metazoa; phylum Arthropoda; class Arachnida; order Ixodida; family Ixodidae; genus Dermacentor; species Dermacentor silvarum. Next base: position 196,031,576 of record NC_051154.1, on the reverse strand, counting down.
GGCGATGCTGCATTGCCTCCAGGATTGGTGCACGTTACAAACCACAATAAAACCCTTGCGAGGCACAGATCATGCAATGGTGTCAAGATAGGCCTACTGAGTCACCACTTTCCATTACATTGTCTCCGGGATTGGCCCAGCTTGCTCGGCCTGACAGCTGTCCATGCAAAGTGGAGGGAAGAAGCAAAAATAAGCTTCACCTTAGAAAATTTGCGCTATAGTTGCAGTGGTTGGCCATCTACTGTATGGCCAACCACTGCAATAACCACACTAAATCATAACTATAGGTCCTCACATAGGAATAGTGCTACGAAAAACAAGGCAATAGAACTGAATTTACTCTTATTCTTTAGACTAATCAACGTCGCTGGCGTGGCGCAGTCAGCAACACAGCACCATCTTCCATTCCGTCAGTACAGGAATTTATAATGTGATCTTCTACAGGTATGCCGCTTCTTGAACTGCTACCATGTTTCGTGCACCTCTATGTATATCTGAAACAGTGCATACAAATGCATGCATGCGGCCACGTCGAAAGTGCATTGTATGTTTGTTCTGTGTAGCAACGGCAACAACGGCGCAATTTTGACATCGCTCACACATTTGCGATTGACAGCAATCACCATGCACTTTAATGCGGTGCGATGTTAACTTCTTATGAAATGCTCGTTGCCAACAGCAGCTTTGAAGACGGTTCTTTGGTATTTTTGTAGTAGAAATAAAGGTAGGACGTGAAGTAAGTAAATAAAAAAATACATATGCTTAAGTGACTCTTTGATTCCCCTCAATTAATGCGATAACCAACTGTGAGCCTCCGGTTTTTATTGCGATAGCAATTATATGGACACTCAAAAGCAGATTTCTGCCGTCGGCGTCGCCGTCGCCGTCGCCGTCGCCGTCGCCGTGAGGTTCCGTATGACGTCAATGGAGATGAAATCGTGGCCGCGCGCCGCCGAACGCTGTATGTGCGAGTGAAAGGGCGCGAGGGACGCGCTCTTTCACGGGGAGTGAACGCACGGCGGAGAACAAGCGCGCGTTCTGCGCCGTGCTTCCTTAAGGGCTGCAGAAGTAGGCGTCTCTTTCCTCCTTTACAATCACCATATATGTAGAGCAAACGCGCCTTCTTCCGATGCGCGAGAGGCCGTGGGGGAGGGGGGGGAAGGGGGAGGGAAGGGAGGCGACGTTTAGCTGCGGCACCAAGTGCCTATTTATATCAGAGGCTCCGGCAACAGTCACCAACGCCGCACGCATTTTGAGCGAACGCGGGCAAAATGCCGACGGCGTCGACAACAGTTCGGCGCGTTGCCGGTGCTGCTGCATGTCCAAGTTTATACAGCTGATAAAGCTAATATCATTACTCCGTATATCTCTCTACAAATTTGCTATCGCAATTGATGCTTCACCTTTCAGGTGAAACTGCGACAACTTTTTCGATACATTCAGATACTCCTACATGATCTAGAGAATAAACCCTCCTGTATTACAAGGGAAAACTTTGAGGGAGTTTCATTAGCTGCTTGGACAACACTAAGAGGTTCCACCGCGATATGAATCACACAGCTTTCACGCAGCAGCAAATCTACGAGCACTGCACAAAGCGTCGTCCATTCGGCATGCAAAGAGTGCATGCAAGACTCTCCCCAGCCAGCAACACCTCCACGAGCTCGCTTTTACCGAGTTCGCCTTTACTCCTTGCGCACATTCCCCCCCTTTTGCGCATTTGCTTCACCAGCTCACGAATCTTGTAGACAGCATGTGCAGCGCAATACAAACGCCAGTGGAGCCAAGGAAAAAGCGCGCCTCGCCGCTTGTTCGAATGTTGCGAATGTGGATGCAACACGAATGTTGCTGGCATGTGGATGTGGTATGTGCTCGTGTTGAAACGACGGGAAACAGTCACTGGTTGTAACCGTCCAAATGCGTCCGCATAGTAGCCGCAGCATATAGCGGTCAAAACTATGCTATTGAAAACCGTGTGATCGTTGGTTTGCTCTCAGGTGCATACCTGCTCAGGTGTTCTTTCTGTTTTGGTGCTACGTCGTGCCGTGCCTGCACCAAAGCGTGACGATCGGCCTATTTCATATTGCGTAACTGCTTCTCGCAGTAAAATGGCAAAACCCTGAAGCGTCGCATATGGTGGGAGTGAACTGGAGGAATGGCACGCTGTTCGGTTGTCTTCAGCTGGTTTCTGTGAATATTGCGGGTTGGTTCGGCTTGTCTGTGAATCCTTGCCTTTGGAATTGAAGTACGGAGGGTGTCTGCTTACTCCAGACTGGAGCGTCGCCACGACCAATCGAACAAAGCAAAAATCAAATCTGTTCAGGAATGACAAAAAACAGAGAGAGAGAGAGAGAGAGAGAGAGAGAGAGAGAGAGGAAAGGCAGGGAGGTACGTTAACCAGATTCCTCTCAATTAATGCGATAACCAATTGTGAGCCTCCAGTTTTTCGATACATTCAGATACTCCTACATGATCTAGAGAATAAACCCTCCTGTATTACAAGGGGAAACTTTGAGGGAGTTTCATTAGCTGCTTGGACAACACTTCTAATGGCTCTTGGACAACACTAAGAGGTTCCGAACGATTTGCATGGTGGTGAGGTAAATGGGGGTTAGAAAGAAGAGAGGCGTAGAGACAAAGAAAGACAAACAATCGATGCAGATATATTTGTGCTTATTATTTCTTTTTATTTTTTTGTACGGCCTTGAAGGAAGAACTTTTCGACGTCATGGCTTGAGCTCAGTGGCCTTCTGTCCTTATCGCCTTCTGATCTGGATGGTTGGAGTAGCTTTGAGCACTCGCGTTCGCGAAAGGGCGGGTTCTGGAGCGCTGTTGTGCGCAGTCGCGGTCATGGCGCAGAAAAACGCTTAGCCATATAGCCGCCGACGTCTCTGAGTGTTATGGCGCCCCGAAGAGTTACAACAGCGCCTTGAGTGTTTTCTCGCGTGAACGTAGCGCTCTGTTGTGCGGTGCATTCTACGACGGTATCTGAGCGTCAGCGAGTTGCAGTATGCCCGTTGCCAACACGACTCGGGAGACGTTCGCTCCAAGGTTGCAGGTCATGGCTAATAAATATACCGAGGCAGAATTTCTGCGCCCTTGCTTCCCAAACGTGGCAGGTTTCGCGAACATTAAATAGTCCATTAAAAAGAAAACCAGGGGCCGAATTCACAAAGCTTTTCGTTCGCAAGTGTTGTTTGGCGTTGGCCGGCCGCCTTGGGTAATAATATGTCCTACTTAACAATTCGCTGATACCTGCTCTTACGAACAATTTTAGCGTGAGAGCTGTTTTGCGAATACTGGCTCAGGGGTTGTACGTGTCAAAACCACGCTATGATAATGAGGCACGCCATAGTGGGGGACTCCGGATTAATTTCGACCATCTGGGGTTCTTTAACGTGCACGTAATTCTAAGCACACGAAGCGTTTTTTGCGTTTCGCTCCCATACAAATGCGGTCGCCGCGGCCGGGATAAGAACCAGCGACCTAAAACTCAGCAGCGGAACACCATAGCCACTAAGCTACAGCGGCTGGTTGAACATTTCAATTAGCTGGCTTGCTGTGCATATTAATGGGCATGTACTCCGCTTCTAAAATCTCGGAGTGATGTATACGTTTACTCGTAATTGGCAGGTACGTCGTGAATAATTGCAAGTCTCTCATAATTATGTTCTCATACGGCAGGTTAGTCATTGTCAGTAAGAAGACAAGGACAGTTATCGCTCGTGATTCGTTACATTTACTTTTGGCATAGTAACAAGAAAAGCCACGTCATACTTCGATATACCTATAGAGAGAGTTTTAGGCAGTACAACCCTTCTGGAACCACTGTTCTGTATGCTTGCTATTGTAGGAAATTACACTGGTAGCCTATATTATTGCTAATATCGTAGAGAAGGACATATATACTGCAATTGCTCGAATTACTTTGGATTCATTTAGGTAGCGAGAGAACAAATACAGAGAATAACAGACGATACGCGCAGACCTTGCTTTTAAAGAGATCTTATCTGTGGCACGTAGCGTTCGTAATATTTACTTGAGCTCAAATCCCGCTACTGACTCTTACTGTCAATCACACTGAGCTCGTGGAATGAAATCTAAAAACGCCCATGGTGGCATTTACAAAAGCCGGGCCTATATGAGCGCTGTTTATTTCCATATGAATCTGAATCTCGATCCGAAGCAGTTCATTCAAACAATAAAGGTCAGACGTAGCTTCATTTTGAACGTTAAAAACCGCTTCGCCGTACCCCGTATCAACCTTATTCCACTCGTCTTGGCAATGCAAGGGCCATCAATGTGTACATGAATTATGAGAAACTTGTGCTGTACTTTTGGTACTAATCTTTGCAATATAGGTGTGAATTTACAATACATGCATCTACGTCACCCAGCGTTCGCCAGTGCGTCTGCTCTAGGCCTAAACGCTGCTGTCGCCACTTGCATGGATGTGTGGTTAACTTCTCTTGCCCCTCATCCTCTTCTCTTATCCTACTCAAAGCACAGTCGATCCAGCACAGTCGAACCGTTAGCTTAGACGAATAGTTTCTTTAGAGCGAAAGGTTCCAAAATACAGGTTATGCGGGAACTTATGTGCTTGCTTTAATAATCTAACCATTTCCACATGTCTAAGTGGACTTTCATTAAACCAATTTTTAATTTTTTCAGGATATATGTGGAAACCTTTTATCTCAAGGAGAGAGAGAGCGAGAGAGAGGGGGGGGAGAGAGAAAGTTCTCTGCAGGCGCTCTTCATCTCCGGGTCCAGATGGTATATCATACCGAGCCTTGTGCTATCTCGGAGAATCCGCACGGAGAGAATTGTTGAGTCTTTACTCAACAGCAGGAGGGAAATGTTCCTGATGAATGGAAAGTAAGCCGCCTGGTGCCACTCGTGAAGCAGGGCAAATTCCAACTCGAGCTCACCTTTTACCGCCCAATAGCGCTGGCCAGCTGTGCAGGAGAGATAATGGAACGGGTGATCCTTGGCCGCCTCGAATGGTACCTTGAACACTACAAGATTTATCAGAAATCCATGGCTGGTTTCCGACGTGACCGCTCTTCCATCGACAATGTAGTTGATCTCGTTTCGTATGTTCAGAACGAAAGGTCCCGTAAGAGTTTATCTGCAGCTTTATTCTTAGATGTGAAAGGCGCATACGATAACGTATTACATGATGCTATTCTCGATGCTCTTGCGACGGTTGGCCTAGGTTGTCGAGTCTTTTTGTGGATTGCAACTTACCTATCTGCAAGATCATTCTTTGTGTTAAATGACGATGGCCCGACTACGCGACGCTATACCAGCAGAGGCGTTCCCCAAGGCGGTGCTCTCAGCCCGACGCTATTCAACCTCGCTCTTCTTGGACTTGCTGAGTACTTACCAACTACCATCAAGATTTCAATATACGCAGACGACATCTGTGTCTGGACTTCGGCAGTCACACGTCCTCAGATACGTACACGGCTTCAAAGAGCAGCAACTTTGACAGACAGCCAGCCAACCAGAAAAATGCGCACTAGTGGCATTTACTCGCATACCAATGACGCCTTATGTCGTCTCAATCAATGGGCGGACCATTTTCTATGTCAGGACCCACAGGTTTCTTGGCGTAATCATTGACCGAGACCTCTGTTGGAGCCCGCACGTGGCCTACATGAAACGGCGCCTGACAGCAACTTCCCAGTAGTTTAAATACTTGACAGGAAATACGTGGGGGATGTCTGTAGACGCAATGCTGAAACTCTACAGAGCTCTCTTTCTGGGTGTTTTAAGATATAGTCTACCTGTACTGAACAACACTTGCAAGACAAATATTCGTGTTCTGCAGGCAGAACAAGCTCAAGCACTCAGAGTTTGCCTTGGTTTGTCCAGATGCACGTCAACAGAGGCAACTATTGCGATTGCTCGGGACCATCCGATGCAAACTCACATTACGGTGGAAGCCCTGAGAACGCACATCAGACATTTTGCACGTGCCCCCTATCACCACCTTGCAACACTACCTTCGAGACAGGCGCCAAGCATCGTTCTCTAAAACTATCATCAAGTTCAATGACAAACTTCCCTCGGGCTTCACCGCTGCATCTAAACCATCGATACCCCCTTGGTGTCTTATTAGCCCCACAGTACATCTCAGTGTACCAGGAATCAAGAAAAAATCTGAGCTGTCATCACTTGTGCTGAAACAACTGTCTCTGCTTCTTCTACACGAGATGTATGCCGACAGTGTACATATTTATACTGATGGTTCCACAAACCTCCAGTGTTCGTCCGGTTATGTGGTTGTCCCAGCCAGAGCTATTACCATGAGCTTCAGGACTGACCACCCAACGACATCTACATCTGCGGAACTAGCTACTCTTCGCGCTGCACTTTGTTTCGTCAATCGGGAAACACCTCGACAATGGTCAATCTTCAGTGACTCAAAGGCAGCCCTACAGTCTGTGCTATCAGCTCTGCGTGGCGGGCCATACGAACAGCTCGTGTTCGATAGTAGATACCTACTCCATACATCACATGAGAAAGGACACCACGTGACATTTCAGTGGCTTCCAAGTCACTGCGGCGTCATAGGGAACTAAGACGCCGATAATGCCGCTCGGGCAGCTCTTGACGACACACAGGACGAGGCCATACCACTCTCACGGTCCGACGCAGCCAGCAGACTTCGAGTGCTTGCACAGGAGATCACGCTCTCTCTATGGTGCACACCAAGAAGCGAGACCAACCGGAGCAATCGTCAATACCACCTGTCCTCTTTGATGCATCTTTGTATGCCAACTGGACTCCGCCGAAGAGATGCCACTATGCTTTATCGCTTATGGCTAGGGGTGGCATTCACAAAATCTTATTAATTTCTCAGTCGGAATGGCCGACAACGCTTCTTGCAATGCCTGTCTTTGCGAGGAGACGCTAGAACATATTCTATGCGACTGTCCTGAATATAATGTTCCGAGACAGTCCCTGGCGCCCGTTCTAGCGCTCCTTGACAATAGACCAGTGTCAATTGAAACGATTCTCACGTGTCGTCGACAGAATACATCGCAGCTGAAGGCGACGAAGGGACTACTTAGGTTTTTAAAAGAAACGGGCTTGGACAAGCGGCTGTGAGAGTGATGTCACGTACCACGCAAGAGTGACGGACTGTGACTGACGATGTGTGTGCTGTGCTATGTGCTCTCTATCTCTCCTCTCCATCTTTCATTCCCCTCATCTCACTCCCATGTGTAGGGTAGCAAACCGGTTGTGCTGAACTGGTTAACCTCTCTGCCTTTCCTTCTCCACTCTTTCCTTCCTTCCTTGCTACCCTACACTGGGGGTGGTAAAATGGGAATAAAGAGAGGAAAAGAGGGATAGAGTGAGCATTGTGTGCACCCGGGAGGATGCACACGAACAGTTTAAACGGTCACTCAGGCCGGTGCACTTCAAAAAGTTCCCTAGAATGCAAATAGCATCTTGCACTGGTGCAAAATGCTATTTGCATTCTAGGGAACTTGTCGTTGGTAACAACAAATGCGGCCATGGTACGAGTATTCTTCACTCAAAAATGGTATCGAGTCCAGTCGGTTTAAAGTTGTAGGGAGAGAGAGGCGTTGGACGTCGTATCCAGGAAAGGTACAGAACAGGTGTTAAATGGTTTCCTCGCGCATACAAGAGTCGCATGTCGGGATATCGGTCATTCCAATACAGTAGGAGTAAGCATTCGTAAACGCCACTACCAGCCTTAAGCGGTACAGCAATGTTTCTTCGCAGCGGGAAACGCTAGATGGCACTTGTAGCCGTAAAGAAAGGTCCAGGTTACGCAGGCGAACATTGGAGACACTAAGATAACTCAAGAAAACTTGTATATTTGTGTGGGGAAGCAGATAAAGTTCCGTAGCAGCATTTGTCGTCAGCAAACTAACTGGAAGCGTCTGGGTGTCCTCGGTGGGCAGACTGGGCAGCCTTGTCAGCAGAGTCGTTGACGACTATGCCACAATAACCCAGAAGCCACTGAACGACGACGTCGCGCCCTTTTTCCAGGGCATGATGGTTTATTTTCATAAAGTCAGATATCATCTGCTCGTATGTCCTGCAAAGCAAAATAGACTGGAGGCAAAATAGACTGAAGGAGTGACAAAACACGACCCATTTCTGTGCCGGTTAATCCGTGACGCAGATAAAAGAGGCATGGAGGGCTGCAAGTTCTCACGCCGTAGATGTCGTTGTTTGTGACACCTTCAATATAATTGTGACCTGCTTCCCTGGAACCACGTAAGCTACTGCTGATCTGGTAGGCGAGGTCGAACCGTCGGCATACATAAGCATGTGCGGTCTCAATATGTCTGGTGCAGTGACAGCAGCGACAGCTGCTTCAGAGCTATATAAGGACAAATCATGGTCTACATTATCATTCCGAGAATAGCTAGGTTCACTTGAGGCGGCCGTAGGCACTACAGGGGAGATGACGTTCTCGCCGCCAGTATATGTAAGTAAACACTCTTGATGAGCGCTGATCACTCGTGAAAAGGTCGCTTGAAGTCTCTGTCCGGCAGTTGAACTGTGCGATGGTGGGGATTCCTTGAAAAATGGCGAATGTGTGATCTGAAAGAGTGGGCCGCCAAATTAGTCTGGATCACATGGTATCTTGCGATGGCGATGGTTGCTGCGTTTAAGGTGCATCGAGGAAGTCCCAAGCAAGTGCTTAAGGTTTAATGCATGCCGTAGGGCATACCGGCGCCAATAAAATAAGTGCGTAGGGCTTGACCCTGTTTACACTTGAGAGAGCGAGTGTTATTCATGTACGTATTTGACAAGAATGGCAGACCATAAGGGTAGCCATCCCTGGAACAGTGCCCTGTACAGCTGGAGCATAGATTGCTCAGTGCACCCCAAGTTCTTCTGCAGAGCAACTTTAACACCTGACTACAACCTCTCGCGGAGTCCCCACTGCGTTTATCTGGAGAAGAAGTTATTATGTGCCATATCTTGTTATTAAAATCTACAGAGAACCCTGTTTGGCCCTTATGCTGTTCGCAAGTCTGCGAAAACGTTTAGGTATAATATCCAGTTGGTTACTGCAGAAACACCGTATCACAGGACGCGTAATTTTCACGTTTCCAGTTGATCTTCGGTATGCTACTTTGTACAATAACATCCTTGCGTGGTCCTGCCTTAACGTGGTCTCACATGGCTGCAGCACTCCGTGCCAGGAAGCTATAGGTACCATATTTTGCAATGATCTATTTCATTTTGTCTTGTTATTCTTAGCGCTGAGTGGATCATCGTCGTCCGGACGGCGTCCGAGCCAATGACGAAGGACAAAAGAATTGGAAAATGAATATCAACGAACCGTGCAAAATATGGCTCCAATGGAGCGCGTCGACGCGCGGTAATCTTCCGTGCCATTTCAGGAGTCTGCCGTCTGAGTAGAATGATGTTACCATCTCCTGTCTGTCTGCATGGAAGAAAAAATTCCGGACTCTTTCGTTAGTATGTGATCGAGCTCGTATTATAGTCAAATTGACGTATAATATTTCACGTGTAGGATACTTAAGTTCAGTGCTGACTTTTCAGCCACACTATAGACCACCATGTGCGGTTGAAGTAAGATTTGAGCGTATTTCAATGCTCGTTACAGATCTCTCTGCCCAGAAATGCTATACCCCTTTAACGACTGTCTTAGCTTGGACAAATGCTGGCGTTTCATGACGTGTGCTGTACTGGCAAAAAAAAGAAAGAAAGAGAAAAGCTTGTGCCAGGCCTCCTCTTCCCTCTAGCAAAAAAAAAAGGGGGGGGGAGGGGGAGGGGGACAACGGAACAACGAGAAAGAGAGAAAGCGCTTTCAGCGCTGCACACTCGACAGTGGCTCTACGTGGTGCAATAATTGCTCTGAACTTGGCCCGTCCGCTCACGACGTCCTAACGTCAGTAGAATGGTTTTTGGGCGTAACACCTTTGCAATCGGCAGGGCAGATAGAGATCAAGTAAAAGCGCTTAATCGGCTGAAATCTAACCACAGCATGGAATCGGATCGGCCTGGCGTGTTTGTGCCTTTTCGAAACAGACACACGAACAAACTGGCGTCAGCAGGCCCCGCAGCACATTTTGAAGACGCGGTTGGTACCGATTTATCCCAGCGCTGTTTATGACACACTCTTGCACTTCCTAGGTCGGCTGGAGAGGGACCAACAAAGTTTCTCTCATAAATCGTGAGGCAACACGCTCATTGCTCCGGAGCTATGCCATGGTCCTTCAATATACTCTTGGGTTTTGTGCTAGTCCTATAGCAAAAAGTTAGCTGTATAGTAACAGTATCATGTATGATCTCACGAATTTCGCTTTCTCATATACAGGGTGTTTCAGCGAACACTTTCAAACATTTGTAAAGGTTGCCTGTGGCAGATAGCACGATTCTAGTTCATGAGCTGGTCTACTCGAAGAGGCGGACATTACTTGCACAAAAAATTGAAATGCATAATCGACTAATTAACAAAACCACTAATTATGTTTTAACTAATTATCTTATAACTCATTGCAATTTACAAATTCTAGCCGTGGAGTTTGCAAGGCGGATCCACTTGGAACGAATTCTTAGGAGGACACCAGTTTCGAGATATTAATTCCCGAACTTCGCGGAGAAATGCATTGGCGTTCCAGTTACTTTCTTCACAAAACGTCGTTTTATGCATTGAAGCACAAAAGTAAATGTCCGCCTCCTAGTAGACCAGTTCATGAACTAGACTTGTGCTATCTGCCGCAGGCAACCTTTAAAAATTTTGAAAGTGTTCGCTGAAACACCCGGTATACTGAACCACTGAATGCACAGAGCACCACATTCCAATACTTGTGGGCAGGTGTGATTCCTGCGATGTGTGCCCGAGCGGATGAGATACATTTGCGTGTGTACGCGGCTGTACGTTTGCTGCTGTATCCACTGTTCTTATTTTTTTTTCTTGACACGGTACGTCGAGATTACCGCTCCGCATCCTATTAGACTTAGAACAGCGCGTACATATAGATTTTTCTTTCATTCTTACATCCCTCCTTTCTACCACGAGTTTTTTTTCTTTAGACTCTACAGATTTTTTTTAAAGACTGCCTGTGGGAGATAGTACAATCCTAATCCTTCAACTGGAGTGGTCGAAGAGGCGCGGACATTACTAGCACAATAAATCGAAATGCATAATTGACTAATGAACAAAATTTCAACATTTACTTTTTCAACTAATTACTTCATGGCACATATTGCAATTTTTGAATTGTAGTCGGTGATATTGCAGGACATTCTCTTGGAACAAATTCTGAGGATGGCACCGGTTACGAAATATGCTCCGTCAAACGTGTGATAAAAAATGCACCATTGTTCCACTCTCTCTCTCTCTCTCTCTCTTTGTTTAGCCAGAACGCTCTTCTTTGCATTGAAACACAAAAATTACTGGAACGCCAATCTATTTCGTCACACACTTTAGAAACGAATATCTCGAAATTGGTGTCATCCTGAGAATTCATTCCGAGTGGATACGCCTTGCGGATTCATTGGCTACAATTCGTAAGTGGAAATATGTGCCCCTAAGTAATCAGTTTAAATTTTAATTCGCGAAAATTTGTTGATTTGTCAAGTATGCTTTTCGATTTCTCGTGCAAATAATGTCCATCTTTTTGAGTAATCCAGCTCCAAGACAAGAATTGTGCTATTTTCCACAGGCAACCTTTAAAAATTCTGTATAGTCTATTTTTTAACCAGTATAACTTTCAGCAGCATGGAAGATTACCCAGAACGCCTCAAGTGTGCGCCGACTTACAGTGGAAGGCGGTCCACTGAAATGGCAGCAAAAGGGGCAGGTGTGTTATCACTCTCATAATGGGCCTGACCTTCTCTTTATTTTACAGGCTTGCTTATACTGTACTTGGGATATTTCCAAATGAATGTAAGCGCTTTGAACATCCACTTAAGGTTGCACGTACCCCCACTACCATCTTTACTGGGTTTTTTTTTCCTATAACAGCGAAAGACCGAAATGACCTCCCTTACAAACGTCGACACACATCTTCGTATGCATTTGTACAAGCGGTTGCCAGGTATACTTCGCCATAAATACCTGTACTCAAATTGCCTCTTGTTTTATGTAACCCGGTCTTTGTGTAATACCCCTAGCAAGGCCCTTAAGGAAATGAAATGGAGTGAAGGATGAGATAGGTGGAAGCTTTCCTCATGACGATACGCTAGAATGCGCGAGTGCAAGCTCGTGCAGTCTCACTGGGGACTATCGGGGGTCAGTGACAGCTCGCATGCTTCCTTGTTTCATAGATTGTTCGAATGCCCAGTACAAAGGGAGGGGATTTAACTCGTGAAGAGCCATTTTACGACAAGTATGTGCTTTGCGAGAACCTCAAGATTATAGTTGGGAACGTCGGCCAGCCTACTTCCGCAATTCCAGCTGTAGTATATTAACATACTTCGTGGGACTAGCTAGAATTCGGACAGCACTCCACTAGGATTCGCTGCCAGTGGCCTGAATCACCAAATTAACTCATTCCAGCGTTGCCCTGTTACTTGACGCTTTAGTGTGTGGCTGCAGTTCTTTAAAAATAACAGTTATCTTTATCGTGCCGCATCTTCTGGAATTTTGCGTCAGGCGCCCTGGGGGCTGCTTTATGTGTGTCGGTCTGTGTGTCTTCGTTTTGGGGCCTTTTACCTGCGTGGAGATTTTGTCAGAAGGACGTCGCATATTCTAAGAAATGATGTAGCACTTCCAAATCAATATGCATCGTGCAACGCACAAAGTGCGGGCTAAAGAAATTAAGCATATAGTGTAGTAACGATGGTACACTGAAAGCTGATATGAGTGGTACATTTGTGATTCCCTAGTATAAGAGGGCTTTCTGGCAACGTTGCAAACTCCATTCAAGATTTCCCGCGAACGCAAATCAAATAAGTGTCAAAACCACTCTTTGTACCCAAGAGGCGTGTGTACTTAATGACACCACGTAGAGATGTTCTTACCAGCAATACGCATGACACATATGTGTTACGGAAGCAACACCTGCAATTACCATGCTTTCATCAGAGCATGCATACTGTATTGTTTTCAATTTACCTCAGCAGACGGACCCTAACACTTCCGTTATTTCATCTCCTCAACATTAAGGTGCGAACTAAATCAAATGGAAATCGTGAAGCAGAATTAAAGAAGAAGCATGTCCATCATCAGCATCATTAGACGAGGTACGTGTGTCCTGACATCACATGATCACCGTACTTTTGTATCTGTAAATAAAAATTCCTTTTCTCCATCATCGTGTAATGGTTTATATTACGAATAAACGTTATTATTATTATTATTATTATTATTATTATTATTATTATTATTATTATTATTATTATTATTATTATTATTATTATTATTATTATTATTATTATTATTATTATTATTATTATTATTATTATTATTATTATTATTATTATCATCATCATCATCATCATAAAACTAAGGAAAATAGAATCACAGCACCGCATGTGCTGTGTTCCGTGCAGCAGTCCGCTCGCAATGCTTGCTCACCTCACTCTAGTAGCCAGAACAGTAGTTACACGAGCAAATAAAGTAAAAAAGGAAATAAATCAATAGCACTCAAAGCTCCCCATGCGGGTCATGCACGTACGCCCAGGGAGCGGCCACTGGTCAAGGTCGTTCCGATGGTCGTGCCCTCTCGTCGTGCACCAGAACGTAACGCAACTCGTGTACGAAGACCCGGGCGATGCCACCGCCTCCTGAAAGCGGGCGAAGGGCATTGGCAGTGGCCCAGTCATTACGGCTGGCCACGGTAACAACAAAGTAGCGAAGAAAAAAAAAAAAAAAACACGTGGGAGATTAGAGCAAAGACTGAGCGGCAGCAGTGGGACTAGGAAGCTGCCCTTCAACCCTCCTCCTCCCCTCTCCGCGGGCTCTTTCGAGAAGCACATGAGTCTGGCGGCGTGCTCCATTCGGGAGGAGGAGAGATGGCGTTCCCCGATTGGGGAACAAAACGGGTCTGCGCTAAACGCACACGCTTCCGCACTCAGCGCTGCGTTCCACCTCCTCTCATGCCTGCTTTTTTTTTCTATTTTTTTTTTTTTTACTTATTCGCGCGCTGTTTGTTCTACACCATTTTTAGCTTCCTCGCGGTCGCCCGCTTTTTTGCTTTGCGCTTGTAGAGGAAGCGGACAATGTCTGAAGTCGAGGAGCAATGCAGGGGCGAGTCTGCGGACTGCCCAGTAGGGGGGCAGCCATCACCTGACGACCCGAAATTCCAATTTCAGTCGGGGGTCGAGGCGCGTTGTTGTTTACCGAAGCCGCGCGTCTGGTCACGTAGCCCAAGGCCGTTGGGGACGCCAGCTTCCCTGGTGCGGGACTGTGACCTCTGGTATTTTAGGAATACTCGTCCGCAAAAGGCTTCCGTTGAATGCCGCTGATACGGAAGACATTTCACATGAAAAAACACGGACAAAAAACTGCAAATATTAAGCTAGTACATTGTATTCGAAGTGAAAAAAAAGAGAGAATAAAGTAAAAAGAGGCAATACGGCTGACATGCCTTTTGCTGTCAGCGAGGTTGCTGATTCGAGTTATAACCATTCTGTGGTACTTTGGTAGTGTGGTTGAGGCTTATTAAAACAAGAAGAAAGCTATTTTTGAGAGTGTCAATCTACTCCATCTGGTATGGTGAGGCCACCGCGTCAAACAGTGAGATTATGACTCTACGCACGTTCCGGTTGTACGCGGTGTGGAGCGTCATTGGCCAAGTCTTGCAGAGTAAGCACGTGCCATGAGAGACAAAAAAAAATGGAGCTGGGCAGGCCATGTAATGCGCAGGATGGATAACCGGTGGACCATTAGATTTACAGAATGGATACCAAGAGAAGGGAAGCGCAGTCGAGGACTTGCAGAAAACTAGGTGGGGTGATGAAGTTAGGAAATTTGCAGGCGCTAGTTGGAATCAGAAAGCGCAAGACAGGGGGAATTGGAGATCGCAGGGAGAGGCCTTCGTCCTGCAGTGGACATCAATATAGGCTGATGATGATGAAAGACAACAGCATATAGTTAGCGCACGTTGGCACTATATATCCGTGGACTTTCGCGATACGAGCTTTGCGTGATAGGACGATATATATGAGTTTCCTTGAAGTAAAGTACATATAATAGAGAATAACTTTCTAACATATCTTGATGTTTTGAGTCGAGGTAAACGACATGACCACCAATGGCCACCAGAAAAATTGACGGAACTTCTTGCCAATTGTCTGAGCGAGTACCGCAGTGTGTTATCGTTACCGCGGGAAAGATCCGGGCCCGAATTCACAAAAAACTTCTTACGCTACAATTTTTCGTAAGCAAGAAGTTTAGCCAATCCGGATGCCATTAGCGAAGGCAGCCAGCCATTGGCAAAGCGAACTATCGAAAGAAAAGCATTGTGAATCTGGGGCCTGATTCACAAAGATCCTCTTTCGTATACGTTCGCTTTGTCATTTGCTGGCTTCCTTCGCTAATGGCATCCGAGTTGGCTAAAATTCTTGCTTACGAAAAATTGTAGCGTAAGAAGTTTTCGTTAATTTGGGCCCTGGCTCCCGGTGTGTTCTGCCCGTCGCCCAACTAGTTTAGGAACGCTATAGGTCATTCACGCTGTGGTCATTGGGCGCGCGGAACTGCAAATGCCGATAAACATTACACATACAAAACCGTACTGGTGAACTTGCGCCGCAGAGTGCATCCAATCATGATGCGTGTGGTATCCGAAAAGGATTGGCACACTCTTCAAAGTCAAAAGCATACTGTTTTTCTTTTTATTTTTCACCCATCTCCTTTGTTGAAAGGTCAGGGGCAACATACGCGTGTGTAAAACACTCACTCAGCGTCTTCAGCCTCTTCAGCGTAACAACAGGCACCGCTCCTGTTTGAGTACACAGTTACAGGAGTGGTACAGTGTTGCTTGCTGCAGCCTCGAGTATGCGCGAAGAACAGGCTTACCGAATGTATGGAACTCGTATTTCCTTCATACATGTTGAAGTTGTCGCGGAGTGTGCATGGAGGGGCTTCCGAGTAGCTGAGCGGTGGGCTTCGGACTACACTAAAATTACCAGAGGGTAAGCTGGCGCTATAGCGTCCTCGCGATCCGCCAATGTGGCTGTTCAGCCAGTATAGAAAAATTATGGGTATTTATGTAGTGCATGCAGCCTACACTACGTCCTTATGGTTTCGAACGACTGTGTAGATGTTTATAGTCCCCTTCTTCGAGCTTATTTTTCATCGCAAAATTGTTGTACTACATCATGTAGTCTTTGCTGAGGCTCTTATTTCTACGACTAGGTGCTTTTTAAGACGTTACAAATAAGACTAACTGTTGGGGAATATCCAAAAAAGAATAATTACTCATTGTGAATGTTGCTTGTGGAACATTATCTGTATATTTGACGCTTCTAGTCCAAAGTGCAGTGATGTGTCTATGGTCTGGAAATAACGTAATGAAATATATTAATTTCAAACGTAAACTGCTTGACAGCTGTAAAGAAACGTGAGGCTAGAACACAAGTGAAGCACAATCAACAATAATAGAAGCTGCGACGTACATGCGTTCTTAACGAATGCATGCTAAATCGTAGACATTTTCGTGTACCTGTCATGATTCGCATGGTGGCGGTACGATTGCAGGCTCGTCAGAATTCCCTCTAGTAATCTTAGTACGAACATATAGAAATGTATGAAACTTTATGTCGGACTAACATGTGACGTCTGGCAGCAACTGCAGGTATCCCGGTCGGTTGGCCATGAGCGCCACGATCATGCAGTCGACGCATGTTCGGACCTTATCGATAAGCGGGCGCACGAGGTTTAGTACTTGCAAGTGGCGGTAGCGACGACCAGCTGGTTGCCCTTTACCATCCGCGGTTCCGCTCGCCAAGAGCCTGCTCGTGCAGATTCTTGGCACTCTTTCCCAACCGATCTCGAAACCAGCACACAAACAGCCAGACGTCGCAGGTGTATACTCCGGAGGCGCGCCAGCCATGTGTAACGCGGTCTCTATGAGGTAACGTGCACACGCCCTGGATCACGTCATTCCAACGCAAGAGAAACACTCTTTGTAACGCGTCGCGAACTGAAGCCTTAATTTGAACCGCGCATCGTGGCACAACTGAATAAAAGGCTTGTTTGACAAATGCTGCGCATTTACGACAATCCAATAGACTGAAGTTCGCGCCACGCAGCTGACAAATCCGTTTGACGAAAGACTGTTGTTAATTGCGCTCGGGGAGGTTCAAGAAACGCATATCGCAAAGTGGCCATTGCATGCATTTTCTCCGCGTCGTGCTTTTCAGTAACTGAACTTCCTGGAGAGCTCGGCGAGCAGGTGGAAACCTGGAGAGTTATGGGCTGTAACATCTACAAGGCTTAAAATACGCTAATTGGACACAGATGAAGGCGAAAAATATTACCGGGTGATTGTTTTCTAGTGGGAACAGACTTGCTATACAAAATGACTTGATAAAAGGAAGGAAACGATAGTCGTTCTTAAACTCGAACCCAGGGCCTCACAAAAAAAAATGAAGTTCAGGCTTTAAAAGTTCTCTGTCGTCCATGAGCTGCAAACTCGACAGTGCCAGCATGGTTTCGGACGAGCTATGGTTGCTTCAGAAACGTGCGATGCACGCCATGAACTGAAATCCCAAGAAAGAAGCGAAAGTCTCAAGCGACATTTAAGTAGTCAAATCAGACGGTGATGATAGGTGGCCAAAGCAGGGTATTAGGTTCTGCTGGTCACAGGAAACGAACGTGGTGACAGCGGTGTAAGTATTCCGTAGCAGGGAAAAAGGCGCTGTCGATGACCATCATAAACGTACGCTGATGAAATAATTAGAAGCATTTCAAGTTACACCCAAAGTTTTTAAACCCGTATAATTCCGGATGCGATATACACGGTCACCTTTTCCTATCTTTCAAACATATACTGAAGCGAGCTGCCTGGCAACAAATGAAACATCGGTAGATGCCGAAAGCGTGAAAAAATGTAATTCGCAAATGCTACGCGTGGTTGCATCCCAAGATATGTTTTTTTTCTTTCTTTCTTTATCTTATTTTATTTTTCAGATAAGTAAACTAGACCAAAGTGCATGGGCGGCTGGCATTTCTCTTGCGACAGGCGCTTGTCGCGTGTACACGATTCGACGTCTTGTTCGACGCGCGCAGACACTGCCGATCCACCGCGGTCGTCGCCAGCATTACGACTGGGAGGCCCGCGCGCGCTCGTACGTGCCACCCATAATTAAGCCCAGCGCGACGAGGGTAGACGCGCGATTCCAGAGTGCAGCGGAATTGCCACACTTGTCAGCCACATGGGAGGCACCCTAGACCCAGTGAGGCGTGACCCGGGGCGTTTAGGCGCTGCGGCGGCGGCCGTTACTGTATCGGAAGAAAACCGGCGATTGTGACATTGTGAGGCCATCGACACCAGAGGGCAGGGTAAGAAGGTGTTTCGACTGCCTCGGCAACAGTGCCTTGCTTGATAGCAGTTAATATCGAACGCGTATAATGCCTCCGGCGAAGCGAAGACGGGTGGATAGATGCACAAACGTCTGCTCCAAGACACCGAACGACATCGAGGTTAGCATTTCGCTGATAGAAGCGGAAGTACCGAATCAGCTGTTTGTTTATTTTCTCTGATGAACGCTCAGCTCTTTGGGTGCATTCCTGCAAAAGGGTGCGGATGAGCTGTTTGGTGTGGTGTCACAGCCATTAATTAGAAAACAGAATCTTCATGTAGGCGACTTTTCACTTCTCTGATGAGATGAATGGCGCTCATCAAGGCCCCAAAGCCATTCGCTTACACCATCACTGTGTCCCGGCCTGTTTTCCCCTTCCGTTACAATGGTTCTTCAAAACTGTGTCTTGTAAATAGCGTGGCCTCGATGACCTGTTCCGTGAACTTTCGGGTCACTGTCTATTTTGTCAGGCTTCGAATAAAAGGGCCTCTATGCAGCATTTTCATGTTTTGCCATACTATTCAAAGAAGTCACACATCGTAAACAAAGTCAGCACGAACCGAAGAACCCAGGAATATTTGCGTCTCATTAATCAGCCTACTGCCTTTCAGAAAAAAAGTTATCCGTATGATTCTGTTTTATTTAGCGCCAGGAAAGTGAAAGGGACGTGAACCGGTCGTTACTTTTCTAGACTCCATGTCCGCCTGCTGGCAGACCGTGCTAGGACTTAGCCTGCGGTTAAGATACGCTAAAGACATGCTTAAAATTGTTTTTAAAAATGTTTCCCACGTTTCTTTTTCTAGAACATGGGTCATACGGTTTAAATTATGATATTGCTACCACCACCTCATTAGTGAGGAGGAAAAATTGGGCGGCATTTTTACTTACGCTAAAGCTGCTCCTTCCGAGGCGTTAGGTAGCCATCTATGTAAGAAGCCCCGTCATGAAATATGTTCACATATGACCATGCACTCTTACTAGAACAGCTTCTACATGTTAAGTGTAACTTCAACTGAGGCTGTTCCAAATGTGGTATAGTTTGCTTGAATGCTCTGTATGTAACAAGTAGTACACAGGCCAGACGGAAATACCATTTAGATAACGTTTCAATACCCTCGCACTAAATACATTTGCACCATTAAGGTTGGTTTTTTGTGTAATAGCTCATCCCCTTATATCCGTAGAAATGAGCGTTTTGGTAAACAAACACACCTATGTGAAAGGTTCCTTACACCCTTTTACCCAAGCGGGCGTTTTGCCGTAATTGCAGCCTTTTTACAGCGATATCTGTTATGCTCTCACTCTCATATATAGTCGTTTGGGTGTCCACCTCAGGAATCCGATAGTGGCATTGCGAGAGGTTAATAATAATAATAATAATAATAATAATAATAATAATAATAATAATAATAATAATAATAATAATAATAATAATAATAATAATAATAATAATAATAATAATAATAATAATAATAATAATAATAATAGACGGATTTCATGCATATGTGGGAATCTGTGATGAGCAAAGCTTCTTTGATGTTTACTGATAAGGTCTTCCTCTCCTGCTTCTATGTAGCTCAACGCTTCTCGCTCAATACACGCGCACTGGTCCCAATTTGTTCCTTTCATTTCTTTCTCCACACTAAACTGCTGCTGTTGCCAGCTTCTTTACTTCTTCCCCCCTTTTTAATGCGAAAGTATTGCATGCCCCATTACGGAAAAATACGGCGTCGTTACCGAGAGATTGTTCCAAGAATGGCCGACGACACAAGCGGTAAAAACGCGTAAAAAATGCTCGGATTGGCGTCAAACTTCTCAGGGAGGTTCCTGAAAACAAAGTAAATTAATGGCTTTGAAAAGAAGACTTCGTACATGTTGGTCTGGGTGGGAATCGAACCCAGGCTTCTGGGGTGAGAGACAATTAAGCACGGTTCCCCGACGACACGGCGGGTCCACGGTTGTGGCTGGCTAAACGTGTGCCTAGTGTTGCGTCATTGCACACGTCACGTCGCAGCCATCTGGCTGACTAAAGGTGTGGCCTAGTGCGTACGTCATTGTGCACGTGACGGCGCAGCCAATGGGGAGGAGGTGACGCCACGTCATGAGTGATTAAAATGAGCGCGCTGCCACCAAATCGAAAACATCAATCGAAATCGTTTAACCAAAGGGAATATGATGCTTTCGCATTCCCAAACGTAAGCAGTATTAAGAGTCTCTGCCGAATTTTTTTTACTATAAACTGTATGCAAGATGTTGGTGCCTGTAAAATGGCGTCGGTTACTCCTATTCTCTGAATTCATAGATGAGCTAAAAAAAAAAAAAAAAACCCAAGACAAAGAATAGAGAAAAGACTATAGACAACAGTTCCAAAGTTCCCATATACACAACAAAAACAAATGTTTCTGAGCTGTCCACACGCGTTCGAGTGTTAATGTTGACGTACACACGGCGGCCCACGCTGGTGGAAAACACATTGCATACAAATGCACATAGAAGAACCACAGGAACACAATAATATGAGTTAACGCGGGAAACACGTATATATGAAAACGTTGAAAACAATAAGAATCCCTTCCACAATTACAGCTACGTGATTAAAGTTAGAATAATAAAATTTAGTAACTTTTAGATAGTCCTGATTCTTCACGAAACTGTACTAATGCGTATGCTGCCCTAGCTTGCAAGTGTTCTGACGGACATGCACCCAGATTTTATCTAGTGATACTGACCTATCCACAACAATTATTTTCGCAAAAAGCCTCTTACAGTGAGTATCATAATGTTTGCAGTGTAAAAGCAGATGTGATATGTCTTCTTTAGCCTCCTCACAAGGACACACAGAACTGTCGGTTTTTCTTACCTTGTACAAGAAATATTTATTATAGGCTGTGCCAATCCGAAGTCTATAAATTCTTGATTTTATTGAATGGCTGGTTTTCATAGGTATGGTGAAGTGCATGTTAGGGTCTATCGCATATAATCTGGAGCTTTCCGTACCAATTGCGAACCACGTTTCTCTGGACATTGGACCACAGAGTTTACTTAACAGACAGCGTGCATCATTCTCCGCTAGGGGTAGTAGCGATAGTACTCCAGTTTGGCGAGCTCCGCGCGCCGTGTCATCTGCACTGACGTTCCCCGTAATTTCGCAATGACTTGGTATCCACTAAAATACGATATCATGGAGAAGACCCCTTGCTGAAGAGCAAGCCTTTTGCATTTTGTATATTAATGTACTGTTTACTTTCCCCAAGATGATTTCCTCCATGCACAACAGTGAAACTTGAAAATCACTCAGAATTACCCATCGAAAAGATTCTGAGTGCGAACATATGAAGCTTAATGCAGAAAGTATAGCACAGAGCTCTGCCGTCGTAGATGTTGTACAGTGACAGTCGCTCTTTATATGCCGATATAAGGAACGCCGATGTAGAACTCCCATTCTTACTCGAACCGTCTATGTAAACTTGATTATGTTCCCTGTGTGTAGTGTATAGGTGCGAGGTTAACTGTTTTATTGCGATCACTGTCGTGCCGCACTTAGGAGTTAGAACGGGAATGGAAGTGACGATGTTTGCCATTGGGAGTAGTCATGGAGGATACGAAACATCTGCCAATATTCATGAACAGACAAAAAGTTTCGGCACTCTACTATTGTCTCATGCAAGCGGGCTCCGTTTCGACCTTCAGTGGCTTAACAAAGGAGATGATTGGCATGTTGAGTTGCCAAACTAAAATAGTGGCGACATGTTTCGACAAATCTTAGTGTCTGAAAAGGCGGCCTGGCGAGACTCGGCAATAAGCAACGCGCTGGCAGGTACCCAAAGTACTCCCAAGCATATGCGGAGGCTTCTTGCGAGCAGTCATTGAAGAGTGTCTTTTAGGATGCGAAATAGCCGATGAAGCACCGGAGCAGAATATGCTATCCTTTGTCTAATAAATCCGCAGTGAACATGTATTAAGGCTGATGTTGTCCAACCCAACATGATCCCAGTAAAATGACGAAGAACGTTCATAAGAGATTTCACTTTCTCCTCTAGTGCTTTTACGTGTGGACCCCATGACAACCGCCTGTCAAGAACGACGCCCAGGAACTTAATTGTATTGCCGCACAAGCTCCAAGCGCTAAGAGTGTCCCTCTAAAGGAAACTCTTTCAGGTATTTTTCTGGTAAAAGGACGAAGAGCATTTTTAAAATTTTTAATAGGACTCATGGCTATGCTTTTAAGAACTAAATAATATTGCTTCTTGTTCTGCTTGTCTATTCGGGAACCTACCCAGTGCCCAATGCCCATTTACACATACGCAGTCGCCCAAATATTCGGACGCATAACCGGCAACGCATAACCAGTGCTGCATGCCCACTTGCACATACACAGTGCCCCAATTTGTCTATTCTGGCACATATCCAGTGGTTAAAATTGTATACTCGGCAAGATAGCGGCAGCCAACAGCCAGCACCCGCATAGTGGGTGCAAGAGGCAAAGAAAGTTTAAATTCGCTTGAAAAGCCATGTCTCTTCACTTCACCACTGGGGACGCCATGCACATGAAGCGCCAGGATGACATCCGTAGCTTATACTGTGACTATATGACGTGCTCAAACAATGACTTAACGCAAACGTCTGGGAAATAAACTCGTGCGGCCTTTTACTTGCTTTAAAAGTGTAAGTGCCAGAGCATCTTAAACACTGTAAGGTGTATGTTTCTCGCATAAGATCTTTTTAGCACACCGAAATAATACAAATGTGCACTAAGGGTGCACTAACGGTGCTCCGATAACGAATGCACCCATTGTGAAAAATTGCAAGAAAAATAAGTGTACAGGACGTGTGTTTCGATAACCAATACACCCAAAAGGGGGCAATTTGTTTTAGTGTGCACAAGGTTCATTACGGGTCACACCCTAATCTTCTGTTTTCTAAGCACGCTATTGCATATCTGGTCATTCTTTCAAGCGGATGAAAGCAACAATCGCAATAAAGTTGTTTCCGTCCATCCATGAAAGTCACAGAATACTTCTGTAGGAGGATTGCCGGTGTAGCAAGTTCCAGTGGAACACAGACTCCTGACCACTCACCATTCTCACGCGATCCCCGTATGGAGTGCCCTTTTTCTCTGGACGAACTTGAAGCTGCGCTTGCTTTATGCAGGCGTTCCTGAGCGCCATGACCAGATGGTATTGCATACCGCGCTCTGTGTAACCTTGATGAACGAGCTCGAACGGCACTCCTGCTCCTGTACAACGATTCGTGGCAGACAGGCACCGTTCCCCAGGAATGGAAGTCAAGTCGCCTGATTCCGCTCCTCAAAGCTGGCAAGTCGCCTTTGGACATTTCGTCATACCGTCCGATCGCGCATGCTAGTTGTGTAGGAAAAGTAATGGAACGGGTGGTTCTAACGCGACTGTGGCCAGGCCGGGGTCTCCTCCATGATGTTTGTGGCCTCCTGAAGTACAGCCCAGGATTTCAGGACTTCAGAAAAAGTCAGATCTATCACCGTCTGCACTAAAAAAAAATGAGCTTACTCCTGTTGTACGAGAGATACAGTAGTCACGTACACGTCTACACGGACGGATCGACTACATCGACCAGTTCTGGCGGTGCTGTGTTTATACCGACGAGAGCAGTAACACTGCGATTCAAGACGTCACATGTCACGACGTCCATGGCTGCAGAGCTCATTGCTCTGCGCAGTGCACTTCAATTTATTGACGCAATCTATTACATGGGCTGTGTTTTCCTACTCGAGACCGGCTTTACACAGTATGCAGCCAGTTCTCCGACGTGGAGCTCACGAACAGCTAACGTACGAAATTGTCAAACTTCACCACAACGCCAAAAAGAAAGGCCACGAAATTATTTTCCAGTGGCTCCCTGGCCATTGCGGGATCAGTGGAAACGATCAAAGCTGCCCGAGAATCACATCAAGAACAACACAGCTTCTCATTCCTCTTTCCAGGAGAGACGCTGCAAGGCAGCTTGGTCACCTGGCACGCAAGCTATCGTTAACAGAGTGGAACACCCCAAATAAATATAAGGTGCACCAGGATACACGAACTGAACCCTTCGCTCCAACTCCGACCTCCAGCCGGGATTGACCGACGTGAGACATCGCTTCTATACGGGCTTTGGTTGGGAGTGGCTTTCACGAAGGCGTACTCTGTTTTGATTGGAATGACCGAAAGTGCTGTGTGCGACGTCTGCCGCAGCGAAGAGAACATCGAACATTTATTGTGTCACTGCGATCGGTTTCAGTCGAAAAGACAAACATTATCGAACGCATTGCGACGACTAGACGATCGGCCGTTGTTCGTGCAGGTGCTCCTTGAATTCAGACCGTCCCCATCGCTCGTCGGCACACAAAGCTGTGAAGGCACTGTTGTCTTTCTTGAGGGCGACTGGCCTGTGTGAACGCCTTTGGCTTGCTCAGGCTCCCCTCTGCGTGATTGCGCGAGCCTTCTTCCCCCCTCCTCTCTCTATCTCATCTTTCTATTCCCTCTTCCCCGTCCCCCAGAGTAGGGCAGCCAACCAGACGCATTTCTGGTTAACATTCCTGCCTTCTCTCTTTCTCTCCTCCTCCTCCTCACTGGTTTACTCTACCTGGTGCACTGTGATGCGGCAAGGCGGGAGGTGACGGCTGTCCTGCGCGTGCTCTTTGCCTTCAGTACAAAAGGCGAAAGCCTCCCAAACTGCAGCTGCACTGCACATCTTTCAAGATAATGAGAACATTTAATATTGCGGACGGGCACTGACACGGAGAGCGGCATTAGAATCTGTTCGCTGCACAAAAGGGTGGTAGGAAAGATAACCTCGTAACTCTGTCAGCGAGTAAAACGAAAATAGAATTTCAAGGTCTGAATTTCTGATCCCGATTATTAAGGTGAATTAGCTAAGTTCATGAAGTTTGCATCGGACGGTTATGTAGTATTTCTATCGTGAAGCTAAACACACTAATTGGAAGCGTAGGAAGTCACTGCTGATTACACTCTTTACCAGAGTGGAAATATTGTCATTGTGTAAAGCGTAGGAACGAATTACACACGGCAAGATGGCTATGGCGTTGCGCTGCTAAGCACGAGGTCGCGGGATCAAATCCCGGTCGCGGCGGCTGCATTTCGATGAGGGCGAAATGTAAAAACGCCCGCGTACTTACCGTGCTGTGGGTGCGCGTTGAAGAACCCCAGGAAATCAAAATTAATTCGTAGTCACCCACTGCAGCATGCCTCCTAATCATATCGTGGTTTTGGCACGTAAAGCTCTACAATTTGATTAATTTAGGAACTTGTTGCCCCAATTCGAATTTCGGTAGCCCTACTTGCATGTGATGAAGCTATAGACAAGTGACTTACGGGACATAAATTGGAGAAGCAGCATCTTCGTGTAGTTATAGTATAAGTCCGATGGCAAGCTTTCTTTGCGGACCAAAGGGATATCATTCGCAGAGAAGGTGCGTGATTGTCTCTATTATAGAGCCGTGGTGAACGAGACAGACACACGTCTTTTCCGTTACAAGGTCTAGTTTATTTCTGTCCAAAAAGGAGAGATTTGAGCGGCCGCGCGCTGGATGTGGCGAGAGTTTTAGATAGAGAGGATAAAAGAGGGAAAAGGAGCAGAGAGCAGTAGAGTGCGCAGACCTAGTGCGAAAGGAAAGCAGTAAAGAAAGTAATGCGAAAAGGGAGCTCGCACCCTAAATGACGTTCGGCATGGCGGGTCGGATCATATGTCCGCATGCCTGGTGTGCAGCACTCACGAAGGTCCGTTCACGGCAGACCCGCAGGACGCCCCACGGAGTTGTTTATGGCGGTGGGGGTGGTGCGCCATCGCCGCGCCGCTACACTATGTTGCCAAAAAGTGAGTATATGGGGCTACCGGCCATTCCCGAAGGAGAAGATTGCGCATTTAGGAGCGTCGTTCCGACACATAGACGACACAAGAGAGCTGAGTCACGCCGGAGATGCATGTTATTCCGAGAGCATACGAGTTGCGTACGACGCTTTCGCTTTCCTCCATTGCCTTTGGAGGAAAGCGTTGCTGAAATGGATGTCGCAACTAAGACGCCGCGGTCGTGCACGCTCGTCGACAATAAAGTATGTCGAAGACGTTTGACGCCTGTCCTCCATGCAGAGACAGTTACGATCTGCCACGCAATTTCTGTCCCGCCTATCTTGCTCAAAGAAGCAATGGCTGCTTATTTCCACGACTTCTTTGACGCGCGCTTATGCTTTCGTAATGATCCGAGTCGTTCTTCTTAACATGGCCTTAAGTCAGCAAAATTTTTCGCTTTTTCTTTTTCCTCGTATTACGCAGTGCCGTCAGCATTCGAGCGAGCGTCATGCCTAAACTAGGCGCATTTTTACTGAGTAAGGCTTTATTTGTCTTTCTGCCGTGAACTTAAGGACACGCGCAATATTGTTAGGTGTAAATCTGCTGCATGAATACCAATTAGAGTAAGAAACCTACTGGGGGGGGGGGGGGTGTTACTTTCATTATGGTGTGGTACTGGTGTCAATAACTTGAAATATACAGTGCTAGTGGGTCGGCAATAGTTCTCTACTCGTTTGTAAAATAGAGTTGATCTTTCTCTCTCTCTCTCTGTGTCTATGACAACTGTGTTCACAATTGAGTGAGTGGCAGTAAATCTTGCGGGATCCTTCTGCGAAAGCTCCCCAAACTTTATAAACAGCTTTTCTTGTTTTTGTTTTTTGCTTTCATTATTGGCCTCACTGAGATACAGCACACGGGGTTACTTACAGAAAGAGGTCCCACAGTATGCGGGCGAAGAAAATCTTACACCGTCCATTACAATCACAGGTCCCTTCACTCAGTTTTTCATTTAGCATTCGGTGCCGAGAAGATGTTATATTAATGTGTTGCTGCTGCCTAAATGCTGAGGCAATGAGCGCAAGACGACATATTTATTTATAGGACGAGTGCTGTGGACACATTGTTTGTTTTGCCGAGCGAAACATTTTTCAGCATCTTCTGAGCTCTCTCATCCGGCAGCCATTACATGATCTAAACGTTGACGAGCTTCTTCCGGAACCCTCAAGCGTTCAAGTTGCCACTATACGGCTGAGACGAGGCACCTGCGTCATTTGGAGTCACAGACACGCGGCGGCCGAAATGTCGGACTGAATAAGTCGCACCTTGTAATATATGCGGCCTCTCCAGAAAACTGCCGAGGGAAAGCTTTATAGTTCTCGGGCAGGCTTTGCAAGCGTGCATCGTTGCTTCCAGCTGGGGAGCAACGTACTCAAGAAAGAAATACGCTAGTCCCATGCAACTTTTCGCCACCTCCTTATCACCGCGCAGTGTAGCATACGCCAGCGCAGCGCACGGCACGAGTTAGCGACGGCGTGTGGTCACGCTCAGTGGCTACGCGAAAACGGCCTCCTGCTTGCACAAGGGCCGATGAGTAGCACTGGCCACGGCGGGGTCATGGTCCGTCGTCCCACATAACATCGAACGGGACACTCGTCTCTTCATACGGGCAGCGGCCATTAGCGTTGTCCGGTGGTGGCCACGACGCGCCGGATCTTTGCGGCCAAGGGCTAACGCACTTTACGCATATACGCGAGTGACCCATGCGCGAAGCTGCTACGCTCCCTTGTATATAGGTGCGTATACAGCGCGCAAAACTTGCGCTAAGTGGGATTCTGTAGACTGCGAGGGAGTAAAGGGATCGTTACATGGGCTCTTTCATGGACGTACGTTGCGCGACGGTGAAAACATAAAGAAAGAATGAAGTCGCAATTCTTGCACCTTATTTGCACGTTATGTTCGGAAGAACCTCCAAAGCGTTTCGATGCATCCTATACTGAATCTTGTCTGATTGTGACCTTATTACGCGGTTTTCTGCGAGGGGCGGAATAGTGTGGCTGCAACTCGATGTCGGTGGGCTCTCTAGTACGGGAAGTATATACTTAGCACCAAGAACAAGCAATCTGAGCATCTGTCGTGCACAGTCACACCTCGGGTGTGTGCCTAAGTTTCACGATATCGTGATTTTATGAAAAAGTTAAAATTCGATGGCCAGATTGATGATTGCTCGAAGCATATATCACATTGAAAAGAAAATTTATCCATGTATGAGGGATCCCACTCTTCATCTGTACAAGAACTTTGCTTCCTTGACGCGTTAGTGTGATGCTGGCCTTTGCTTTGGCTTGTCTTTGTTTCCTGTTGGGGTGGCGCATGTGCACGCGTCTGTCTATATAAAACTAATGGTAGCAATATAAGCCAGTAGCGCACTTGTTGTCTTTGCGTTCCTCTCACCGTAATAGTCCAAATTTGCGTTCAACATGCCCGTCGTTCAAAACCATGACCGACTTGCCCAATTCCTTGCGATTCATATTCTTCTTATCGTTTAATTGCCATCCCTAGCCTAGCACAGGAGATATCTGGCGCCGCATTGCACAAATAGCGTATGTGCCATTACGACTGCTCAGTGTGCAGCAGACCTTCAAGCGTACGAGGAAATCGGGTGAAGCATTGGCGGTTGGCTCTGCTGCAGTTTTTCGTGTAAGAAAGTGACAAAGCGTACCCATCTGCCCCTGCTGAACTGTCATGTCTGTGCTGGTCTATATTGTCGTAATTCTGGATGTATCAGTGTTAAACAGTATTCATATTGTTTACGCTCTGCCAACCACGCTGCTGCTAATTCTGCGGCTTCATGTGCTGTAAGAGACCGCACGATTCGGAAAGCTCACCACCATAGATATATCGTGGCGTTATCAGCGATGGTAGGTTGGCTTTCATTGATAATTAGCTTGGAAATGAAATTGCTCACTATGCACAATGTTATTTACTCGTCTGTGCGAAGGCTAAATGTGCCTTCGTTATAACTGTACGAAGAGGAGGAAAGGGGGGGGGGGGGCAACATCATCCAAGTGTAATTGCAAGTTTCCTTCGCCACTCACTGCTTTTCCGCCGCAGTCTGAACAGTTTGCTTCAAAACGCCGCCAGTAAGTGAAAAGCTAGCATGGAACTACGTGGAAGACATTCATTCAGCCTACAGCTAAGCGTCTATGTAAAATTTGACAAGTATACCTATCGATAGGGCACAGGTGCCTCTCCCCCCCCCCCCCCCCAAAAAAAAAGAAAGAAAGAAAAGAAGAATAAATGAAGCGGCACCTGTTGCAGCCCGCAAATAAAAACTTTGTTATTGCGATTTGCCTCTCACATCTCTAAACGTTTTAATGGTTCCTCATTTATACGTAGCCATTTTTACAGTGTTGAATAATTCAATACTAGCCAAAACTATACTTGGGCCTGTTTTTTGCATAAGGACGGGCAAGAAATGTGAAGGCTGTCGAAAAAAAAAAAAACATTGCGTGCACTGTAGAAGAAACTTAGTCGATATGATTTACTTCGTAACTGTTCCTTTTGTCGTACGGGATAGAATAGCGCGTTGGTGAGCAATGTCGTTACAGGTTGATTTATCCCTTTGTGTACGGTCGCCTCTACACTGCAGGCACTATAGCGCGGTTGTCACTTCTGCATTTACAAGGAAATGTGAGCATGCTCCTCTGTGACCTGAGAGGTAATTAGTTTCGTTGACTATTTGATGGCAGCATGTGATGCTGTTATCTTGCATGTGATGCTCCACCTTGCCGTTGCGTGTTGACCGTTTATAGCTTTTCCTCTGAGTACCAAAAGCGCATATAGTTGCCTCCTTTCCCGATTTTTCAGTACCATGAAGTACCGCAGCAACTCGTGCAACACCGGCCTGACTGTGTGATATAGACGCGTTCGCCTTCTCACTCTAGCTGTGCTCATTACCTTCTGCAAGGTACACGACTGCGCTGCCAGCCTGCATTGTGTAGCGACGGGACCAACGATCGGCCATGTAATGGTGAATAAGCCGGTTCTCTTCAGATCACTGAAAGCTTTAAGAAGCATTTTTCCTGGGTAGCTTACTTGGGAGCGAGATTACCTAGGGACGCCGAGTGTTGGCTTAGCTTCTGCCGCAGAATAGCTCGGCGGTCTGCCTTGAACGAGAGGTTTACGGTGTCCGCTGCAGATGCTCCCCTAATACAGCACTAATACAAGCACCGGCATTGACGCCACTGTTAGGGGGTTTGAGTGTGTCACGGGAAACAGTTGCTCTGCGAAAAGCATGGTCACGGCTGTCACGCAGGGTAACTTTGGCGTTTTATCTTTTCTTCTTTTTTTTAAACCATGTAAGGATAACTTCTTTTTCAAATCACATAGACCTTCATTTCACACGGTCGATTTGCTTAGAAACTTAGAAATGCCTTTTAAATAACCAATAAACAAAATTTTAAAATTGAAACTGAAGTGGGCAGCTTGGAGAGCCGCTTTGGCCACTTCGCGTGATGACGTAAGGGTTTACCCTTCGTGGCGGGAAGAGTGTCGGCACAGCGTCCTCTAAGTGGCTGCCGTAGTGTGGCTTTCCGAGCCAGAAAGCTTCCATCAAGTTCAGAAATTTACGAATATTAAAGGATCCGTTGAATACCATGCGCTATTTCATTAAATTATAGTCAGTGAGCTTTAATACTTTATGTCTACCGACCAAAGAATGAAACGACGAGCGTTGACGCGAAATGACTAAATTTGGTAAGCACCTACTCCTCGGTCCCCATCGTCTGCTAGTATGCTCTGACGTCAGCAAGCACAGGACGCTCAGTAGAAAAACATTATATATTCACGTGCGCAAGTCGGGAGCAGTCGGGAGCATGTACGGAAATCTTAAAACTATATTTTAAGTGAAAATAAAAAAAAAACTCGCAGTCATGCCGTTTGGCATATATTATCAGAGTGTCAAAGAGAATACGCAGTAAAAATTTTCTTAAGATCCGCTGATAACGTAAAATCGCCGGGTCAACTCAACTTTAAAGTTATAAAGGGGAACATAGAATTGGGTTAGTATGGCCAAGTATTCTTGAGTATTCTAGTCTCCGGCTTCAATTTTGCTCGGTATATTAACTCATTTAATGCGTACACGCCACTTTGACATAGTGTGTTTTGTGGCGTCGCATGATAGAAAACTGAAGTGGGCGCAGCCCTAAAACTTTTTACGAATAGCGGAGGGCTAATGACAAAAAAAAAAAAGCTGCGGAATCAAATAATTATTTTTCTTTCGTTCTATCTAACCACGCATAACCAGTGTGCACACGTCATATCAGATGGGGAGCTCTCGTGGTTTTCGTGACATCGCGTGACAGACAGGCGGAGTGGGATATAACCGGAAAAATGCTTGACCAAACGTGGAGGGCTGACTACAGAAATGTAATAGAAACAGTTTGGCATAGCTTTACATTATAGCGCCACTGTTAGAGGTCCGTGGTAGTTTA
This sequence comes from Dermacentor silvarum, assembly GCF_013339745.2. Lineage (NCBI taxonomy): Eukaryota > Metazoa > Arthropoda > Arachnida > Ixodida > Ixodidae > Dermacentor > Dermacentor silvarum. The sequence goes on along the minus strand of NC_051154.1, from coordinate 195,999,765 downwards.
GCATAATTATGTCCTTACTCATCAATACAAGCGTATGGTATTCCTGAAGGTAGGTCCTGAGTCTGTCGCAGGCATGTTTTATCATTACAGAAAAGCTGTTTTGTTACCCAAAAGTTCCAAGGTGCATTAATCATACTTCAATCTTGGTTTCAGGTCTCTAAAATTCGCTTCTGCATTTTTATACGTACCGTAGAAGGCAATTCAGTATATGATGACTGTCTTGAAGCAAATATATTTTCCCTTTAACAAATGACCCCCATTTTTTGTATTTTTTAGTTTTCAGGGTCCGCATGATGTCGTGTGCGACACAGGGAATCTACTGGTAAGAGGTAAAATGGGCATAAAACTTCCGAACTTACGTGCTGTTTACACATATTTCAGGAGAAAGATGTCTCGGCTTCCGTGCAGATTCCTTAAGTAACTTTATATGTTAATTAGTGACTGGTAACATTCAGGATTTTTTTACAAGCGTTTGGTGAGTCGTGTAGGGGGCCCGGCTGCGCGACACCGAAGCCAAACTAGTGCCCTTGCTCTTGCTTGCCATCGTCTATTGTTGATTGCATGGAGAGGCGAACACAACACCCCGGACGTTACACGTCGAGAACAACTGCTCTAATCTGAAAAAAAAAAAAATAAGACCGCCTTTTGTGGCACCTTGGCTATACTCACGATTAACAATCTTTTTTTTTTCGATCTGGTCATTTACAAGGAGCAGTTTCAACAAGCTATCGCTGAATAAAATGTCATTTCCATTGCAGACGCATGGCAGACGCATCGGAAACGTTAGGATCCAACTTTCCCCGTCTATTTCCTTTTAGCGACTGGTTGCGCCACAGTCTGCCTTGTCGCTACATAATAGTTCCTTCGGGGCATAAAATGTATTCTTCTGATCGCGATTAAAGATAAAGAAATGCGTAAGCTCGAATGCAAATACTTGGTCAGTCAATTGGCCTTAATTGCAACATAAAATAACACTGAGGAAATTCACAGAGCGCCAACGACGCAACAACGTTGGGCGTTCTTTTAATACGCAAGCAAACGTTTCAGATTCAGTTTCAACTACGGATAACACATGTTGCTCTTACTGAAGCGCGCTGAACGCTTCGGTGCGTGTGACGATGTTTCGGTGCAGCGAATGTCCACGCGGCCGCAACTCGCAATGCATGCAACGTGAACGCGGCGCGATTACGAAACGCAGCGCTGAAATATCCAGACCGTCGTTCACCGGTGCATCCTTCCGTGTCTGCAGCACACGCGCATTCGTGAAACCTTGAAGTACACAGTCAGTGTCAGTGTACACATATGCACTGACTGCCCGCACCAGACTGGTCGAGCCATTGCGTTCTGCGTTTATGTATTCTGGAACGTTGTCCATTTCAACCACGTGCAGCTCCTGCCGCCTACTTTCCTGCTTTCACCGGTGGAAAAACGAAAGAAAAAGAAACTACTCCTGTCTTCACGCTACTCCTGAACGCGACTTGTATTGACGAAGCCGGTGGACGCTATACATGTTACTATACATACACCGCTATGCAAACACCGTGCAAACACTACCATGGAAAGCAGAGAACGACGTGCAAACACGCAATTCGCGACACCGTGTGTTGAGTTGGGGGCAAAATGACGAACCAAAGCTATTTTCTCGCTACGATTTTTGGGGAGCAACAAATTAACAGCTCATACCTATTCGAACCTGTTCACGTTCATTTGCATAACTTCAGAATAATAGCAGGAAAACAGGATAAATTTATTTCGTTCAAAAACTTGACAGTGCTGTTCGTCAGGCCGCAAGTAGTTAAAGATATCTCACTGTGAAAGCCAATCTCTAAAGGAATACGCCATTTCTATCTCACCTACTTCAATTTACATACCAATGTCATCAAAAGCGGCTGCTTTGCTAAGAAGCGCATCTTCATTTCAGCGATTATAGTTAGGTCTCCCAACACCAGAGAACTTATTTGACGGTCACCAGTTGCAAATGCCATTGAACGTATTACTAGCTAACATAGCTGCCTCGCTACGCACCACCTTCAAAGCCGCAGTAACGGTACTGCCACTCTTAAAATGAGATGGCTCTTCATGTACGGCCTCCCTGTTCATACACGTATACAGCAGGTCATAACATTCCCCAGTGTCGAACGTTTTCAATTACGACATTGTGAACAGTGCTCTCCACAACAAAGGCATAAAAGTGCTCATCAAAATATCTTGTGTCAAGAATGGTGGAGAAAACAAGCTTTACGCTACAAACTGCAATCAGTGTCCCTTTCGCAAGCTCGGGAAGGTCATCATCTGGTACAACCAAAGGTATGACAGCACCCACACGTCCTTTCGGAGACAGTAACATAATCCACGCAGTTCACGTCTACCATACTCGGGCAGAGTTCCTGAAGTCTGTCCTTCAGGAGGTTAAGTAATGATCACATGGGAAAGATTTTAACTCCGCTAGAAACAGGGACAAAGGAGGACGAAAAAGACAATACGTCCTCCTTTGTCCCTGTTTTTAGCGCATTTAAAATTTTAGCGCAGTTAAACTCGCCCAACTTGGTGCACTACTTAATTAATGAGTCTGGCTCTGCTCTCTTGCTCCATATGATGGTCAGTGATTCTTGAGGTTGTGTCAAGGCATAAACGAGTTGCATTTGACGTTGGCGACTCAGCGCTAAAGAAATGTTCTTGAAGTCGTGTACTATTGTAGTGATCGACTTTAAAAAAATAGGGCTTTGCTTCAAAACGCATCAGGACAGTTTACAAAGAGGGTCATACAAAAGCAGGAGGATGGTCTAATGAATGAAGTAGTGCAACTTTGGTATAATGTTCACAATTGCAAAAGTTCCCTTAAATACACTGGAAAGGTTTTGAGTAAGCACCTTAAAACTCACCGACGATTACGACACTCCGTAATGCGAAATTTGAGTGTCACTCTACACGTGTTTTCATTTCGCCATTTATTGGCTGGCGCGGACAATCTGTCTCGTGCGGCACGTTGCAGACGGAGCGAAGCGTTGCAAAACAAGTAACACTCAAGCACAACGATAGCGGCGAGCAGAGTCGGCGATCGTCGAAAATCTAATCTGCGGGTCAAGCGCGTAGGCTTTTATACATCACTCGTCGAAGGTTCGAGAGTAATCGCTGGTGCCCGCGTGGCTTCCAGAAAGCACTACACAATTTGCGTCACGCATACTGTCAGATTATAAAAAGTTTTCGTGACAACAGTCAACAAATAGAAATATCGATAACATTCGAGAAGAGAGAGAGAAAGAAAGGGACAGAAAGACAAGGAGGTTAGCCAGTGTAAGTACCAGCTGGCTTCCCTGTGCTGGGGAAAGGGCTAAAGGGAATAAAAGGTGAAAGAAAAAAACAAACATTCGAGAAAGTTCTGATAGATGCAGGCGCGTCAACGTCGAGGGATAACGCTTAACATTTATTTGAACGCAGCGACCGAAGAAAGATAAAGAAGTGAAAAGACGACGCGTGGTATACTCTGGCCAGGGTGTCGGAACGAAAAAATGTTTTTCTGGTTGTAGTTTCGTTCCACTGAAAAAAAGGTGCGTTTCGGTTCTGCTCCGGAACGAAAAAAAAAAATGCTCCGTAACGGTTCATAACGGTTATATAAACATTTTCGGAGCAAAGTAACGATAAAAATGTAGTACTTATTTTTCTCAATAACTGAATTATAAATTCTGAGTTCATGCTCAAGGCACTGAGAATGATCTCAGAAGCAGCGTATCATCGAATGCACACGCCGAAATCCGAGACCGCTGTTCCGATAACACAGACCAAAAATAAAAATTCGGTAACAAAGCGTTGTACCTGTACAAAACGAAACGATAAGCTCATCTGCGTGCAAGCCCTGGGTTTTGCTACGATGCCAATCTGCTCGTGCATCGAGCCAGGCTTTGATTAGAGGAGCGCTGGACCGGCTATGGTGGTGGTGGTGAAAAACTTTTATTGATCTCAAAGGAGAGAAGTTAGGAGAGAAGTACATGGAAGCTATCGCTCACACTACCTCTGTCTGAGATACGTGTTATGCGGACCCTTGAAATACGCACTAATGATGACGTTGCGTGACGTCGGTTGTTTCGGATTGCCGACGTTCCCCTTGAACTTTTCGAAAACCGATAAAAATATTTCAATTTCACTCCGAAACAAAATAATAAATAACGTTTCGGTTACGTTTTCGTTCCGTTCAAAAATATCTTTTTTTTTTTCGTTTTTCGTTTTTGTTTTCGTTCCGTTCCGACACATTGACTCTGGCGCCATATCATAGCGATCGTCGGCACTACGCTTTTCTCTTTCATTCTTCGCTGTTGTGCTCGTTCGTGCGGTTACGCCGCCGACGTTCGCCGCAGGGACGGGCCATTAAGAGCTACGCTCTAATATGCAACAGCACCATGGGGCACTGGTGGTGCAAGAACAATGTCCACTATAGCACGCAGTTCGAGGTATACTTGATACTCTGGATTTCATTCTGGGCCATGGTCACCACAAGCAAAGAGACGAAACGAAAAAAGCAGAGCTTTTCAGTAGCTGACCCCTCGATGCTCGCTCTTTCAAATACTGCCGGACGTAACATGAAGGGGGGGGGGGGGGGGGAGGCGTTGGCTTAGTGTCCCCTCCTATAAACGGAAATTTGGCAAGCTGCTCATTCAACTGGTCTATAGTTAGAAACTGACTTGATACAATGTGCTGGATGACATGCATCATGAAGAATGGAATGGCCCCTTCATAAAGGTATTGCATGACATCTGGTGGCAAGCCTTGAGTCACATAAAATGAGTCAAGAGCACTTTGTCAAGCGCCCTGTTTGAACGACTGTGACACACCTGAGTTCCTTTGTGTGCGTGTTTTTTTTTCGTTTTTTTTTAATATCCCTCTCTTTCTACGTGTGTGCATTTTACTTTATCTTTCTGTCTCCCCTTACCCCTTCCCAGTGCTAGGTAGCAAACTGGATATCTCCCGGTTAACCTCACTGCCTTTCGCATCTCGTTTATCACTCTCTCTAGACAACTTTCACCTGTAATACCACATGTATTAGAGTTCGATCTTGCTTTATTAGCCGAACATGACGAAGGTGTATTTCTTCTGTTCTTATAAGAAAGTCATCTTCACGCCATTTGTCATTAATTTCGTTTTTGGTTCTCATTAAGTAATGGCAGATAGGGCCAGATGAAAAACATTCGCGGAAACCACCAAGTTGGTAGCTTGATAGGTTTTCACCACTCCCAAACAAAAGCGAACCTTTCACAACTTCTCCGTTAATCTCAATGCCATTTGCTTCTAGTTGCTGCAGGTCTTTAACAAGTGGCTCGAGAAATTCAGGAGGAGTAAATTCGGCCTCAAGGGATGTCTTTGCAAGCATTACAGGGTATTTGTCATTTAAGTTTGAGCGAGATAATGGTTGAAGATTTAGGATTGTTAAGTACCCGGTAAAAAATTTATGCTTTCCACGTTTCCTTCGCAGGGAATGACAGACTTCAAATTCATCAAAATAGAGCTGAAGGGTCAATAATTTCTCAGTTTTGGTCTTTTTAAATATGTTGTGCTCCTTGAAGTAGCTACCATCACATTTGTCCGACAGGGGGGTTGAACAGGATTCTTTGATTTTTCCGAAAAGCTGTGCACTCCATTTCTGGTTTCTAAGATAGGACCACATTCAAAGCACTCATTTGGGGTATCTGAAAAGCTCACGGTTTTAGTGGACACGAAAGGAAGTACAGGAATAATTCTCACGGCCGGATTTTGTCCCAAGGTGCTCAAGCCTTGTAATTTAAAAGGAATTCAATGTTGCTTTGAACTTTGTAAGTAAGCGGAGCACATCATTGGGAAATTCATTTAGCGTACTCTCAGGCAACTGTCGTCCCTCTTGCCACTTCAACAGCAGAGACGACAGATGCATGACACATTGATCACTGGTGTCAAGAGCACCCATATTGTTGCTACATCCCTGTTCAGGCTCTCATCCCTGGGCATGCTGAATGACTCATCCATGACTGTGGAAGAGTATTGGCTCCACAGGGGTCTCAGTGGCACTTGGTAGGAACAAATGTTCGTGGCGTTGCCTGACGTGCTTGCGGAACGTGCTGTACAGTCTATAGGTCTTGATACAGCCTTCCAGGTCGCAATTTTAGTTATTCTCCGTGTCATATGCAAAGTGCAAAAATGCCGGAAAAGGGTAGCTAAAGGATAGGGTCTCTAGTGGCACTGGGGACAAGCATATGCATTCGTAGAGTCCATCTGGAATAGCAAAGTGCACTATTGAGAAAGCATGTAGTAATACACGACTATAAGAACTACACAGACGGTGAAAGCTCCAATGGCACCTGAATATCACCATCTTGCAGCGCTAAACATTTTGCAACGACAGCAAGTTATCAGTTGTAATTAATAGAGAACAACGACGCCAAACACACATTACGAAATACACAATTATCTTAATACTTGTATGCTGACTTCATCCGGCAGTCGGGAATGAACATAGCCTGTGGCAGAATGCCCCGCCCAAAACAGGGAAATGTGGTTTCAGTAAATGTAAGTTTTTAAAATACTTGTGTGCGTGACAGCGTCAAAACAAAACCATTGAGTCCAAAGGTTTTTTTTTAATGAGACCCAATTGGTTCCAATTGGACCCAATGAAGTCACTGGATGAGCAGTATCGTGAAACAACAAAATAGTTCATAATATTATTATCATAATCATAATGTACACCTTCAAATAAAATATCTTTATATTTTCGTGCGATCAATGAAAAGAAGCATTGAGCTTTCTGTGAAGTTAAAAATCTCCCTTGAAACTGCAGGTTTATGTTGAACCACTGGCCATGACTTGGTCAATCAAATTTTGCTTACATACTATATAGCACGGAACAGAGGTCTCTCATAGTGAAGTGGTGAATTGTGACTATACATGTCATTGAACAGAATTGCCATTGTGTGTTTGTGCTTGAGTAACCTTCTCGAATCTGTGTCATATATCAAGGTTTATACCCATCTGTGTTTATTGTTTTTTTTTTTCTGGTTCATTCCATGCCAAGTGTTCCAGGCTTGGCGGTCGACTATCGCAGTTTTTCCTGACAAAATGGAACATTTCGTGAAAAAAGTTTTTTTTTTGTCCCGTGATCTCAAATTTCCCTCGCCTTTTTAAAAGTGAGATCACATCAATATTTAAGAGCTATCTCTGTAAGTAGCCAAAAAATTCTGCCCGCGCACCTATAGAGGGTTTGCTTAGACATGGTATTATGATAATTTTAAAAATATGTGCCCCACTGCCTGTTACATATCCTCCAGAACAAAAAAAAAAAATCCGTGTTTACAATTTTTATTAGAAGACTCGCCCTCTCCCTGAACATCACACTACATTTTATATTGGATGGAAGCCGTATTTTAAAATAAAGATGCTCGCAAGCTTAATGGACTTAAATTTTTCCACAAAGGAAAAGGGGTGTCTAGTGTTACCGTAACTACAGTGAACTAGAATGTAGTACACGCTACCGTAACTAACTATCGCTTGAGTTACGTCCAAGCGCGCAGATAACACCAATAAGCTGGCTGCGTTGACGCTGCATCTCATTGGTATAGCCTATCGAAAACTGGTATGGAAGACCGAAATGCCGAAAAAATAGTTTCCTCAAAAGTACCGTTCTCTCAGATGATAATGCACTCGGTGGATATTTACGATCAAAATTAATGTCAGCCGGTTTGGTATATACACTTTTGATTAGGTGTTTAATTTTTCCTTTCAAGCGTTTGTTGAGATGGAAGGTGTGGCCTTGTATGACGTTTTCTTTGTATGTACTTCTCGTTGTCCTGGTTATGACCATCTGGTGATCACGTTATTGTAAATAGTTCCTGTACATACGCCATTTTAGTCATTGTAATTAATTCCATGTAAAAAAAAACGAGTGTCATCTCATGGTTACGCTGTTACGTTTTCAGTACCGTATTGCGAGAATTGTAAGCTCAATACCACGTTCGTCTCACTTTTTATTTTTCCTCTTTAATTTTAATGATTGCTTTGTATGTGGAGCTTTTGTTACCCGCAAGTCGGTTCGCAATTCGCAAAAAAAGGTCGTCTGCGTCGAATGGAAGTTTGCGGAGAATGCTGACCCGTTTTGAAACGCGTATATGTGTCAGCAAGCACCTTCGTTATGTTACGTGACACCTTATGTTACGTGAGACCCAGTGAGACGGACCAACCACCGGAGACGAAAAACTCTAGCGATTGTCTGGACGAAACCTTAGCGCTGGTTATCGTTACGTCTGTACGTAACGCTAACCACAGCCCGAAAAAATTGAGAGACCAGAGAAAATGTGCGATTTATTGCTTTTTTTTTTTCGGCTGTAAGCTGCGCACTGAAGCGGTGTAAGTAAAGATATGTTGAATGTAGACTTTGACAGTACTCTTCATTGGCAAACACTGCAGAAAGTCTCATGAAATCTAATTTTTATTTTAAGAGAAAAAAATTACATTGAAGTTGGCCCTACGATTTCCTTGGTATTGCTCCGGGTTGCAGCTTCGCCGCACATCACGTCGGCGTTCTTGCAGCTCAGAGCAGGTTGCAAAGCGCATGTTCACGGCCGGTGAGGGCTCGAATGCGTCGCCACCTCGACGGCACAATCACAAATACAGAATTTTCGTTGCAATATAAGGCAAATACCGGGTGTTTCTACGAAGACTAAGTAATATTTAAAAATTGCCCTTTTAAAATAAAGGGACGGTTCATTCAGAGACGTGCCGTCAGCGGTGCCGACCGCGGGGTGACGGGTGATACAGGGTAATTAGTCACTTAGTAACAAAAATTCATAAAATAAATCCTAAACATTTAATTTCAGCTGGCTGATCGCAGTTAGGAAATTGAAACGAGCTCTCCGTACAAGCCACATCAACTTAAAAATTTAGGTTACCCGGGGTACGACGAAATTCGCCTATCAGAGCGCCCTTCTAGGCGACGTTCTGCTTACGTCATCCAGAAGCAGGCGGTCAGCGCGCTGGCTGGCTTCCATCTTAGCCAGTGTTTGTGGCACTTGTAAAGATACCGTGTGAATAGTTTCTGCCTAGCGTATTTCCACGTGACAATATTTATCAAAGTGAGCTATTCGCTACAGTTATACACTAAGGTCACACGCAAATTGCGCCAGTTGATGAGCGACGTTTCTGCGCGAGTTCGTGACAAGTCGTGTTTTGTTTGACAGTAGTGCTTTTCTTTCGAGGCACGTTTGGTAAGTTGCATTCATTATTATTCATTTCTCTGAGGATACTTTGGAACAACTTTGAGTTTTAGGAACGTTCTGTTAGGCAGAGGGCAGTGTTGGTCTCTTCTGATCGTGGTAGAGGCAGATAAATTTTCGAGTTAATTTGATGTTTGCTTTCAGGAAAACGTGACAGCTGAACACTCGAGAAAGAATAGCGTCACTGTTTGTTTTTTTTTTTTTGTTTTTTTTCGCAGAGATGTGTAGACAGTTCGCGTGACCTTCCGTTAAACTAAGACTTTCTTTCCGGATTTCGCGAGTTCTAAAAATAACGCTGTATCAGGTTAGATACTGGTTATTCTGCAGACTACTTCAACTGATGTTAGAAATCGCCGGATGGTTGTTCCCGCACGCACGTAGAGAGTACCGCGCCTTAGAAACAGGCTGCGCGGATCGCTTTTAGTAATGGTATACTCTACAGATTTTTTTTTCTCTTCGACGTGTTATGTAAAGGTATGTCTAAGGCTGTGCGTGTCTCGCACAAGTATTTAGAAGACGGCAGCATTTGAGTTTCATTTATTGCGTGGAAGTACTTATAAATAAGCGCGAATCTTCTTGTAGTCTTGAACGCGTAATTTGCGCAAGTTTTTTATTTTTTGTTTCTGTAATGCGTGAGTCGCACGCAAGAGTTTTGACAGAAAAATGAAAGCGAGTCTGATAGTACATCCGTGAAGTCAACGAGGCTCTCAGTGGCACTATTACGTGCGTTAATAATGGATGTAGAATACGAACACATCACATTTCAATTCTCAATGATTTAGGGTCATTCGGGTTAAGTTGGAGGATTTTTGTGTTGTATGCATAGACGTGCAGTGTTCTGTTCGATTTTTTTTAATGCATGAGTTGCAAAAGAGTTTTGAGCGCTAAATGAGAGCGACTCTGATAGTACATCCGTGAAGTCAACGAGGCTCTCAGTGGCACTATTACATGCGTTAATAACGGATGTAGAATACGAACAGACAGTCCATGGCGTTTCTGCCGCATATGATATTGCAATTACCATTTATTTAGGGTCATTCTGCAGTTAAGTTGGAGGATTTTGGTTTTCTGTACCTAGACGTGTAATTTTCTGTTCGATTTTTTTTTTCCAATCCACTACATTTTCAGGCATGGAGTGGTGGCTGAACCGGCAAAAAAGAAGAGAAAAAATATCGCCGAGAGCTAGTGGGGCTATACTATAGTCAAGGTGCAACCAAATTAGGAAGGCCCATTATAAGCTTCAACAAAGTCACTCCCTCACCAGAACAGGAATTAGCCTCCCTGGTGCAGTATTCGGCCACTACCTTCCTCATGACTCCTACAATTTACCCATGGCCCTGAGTCCCCAGCGGTTGCGGAGCACCTGACCGAGGCGGCGGTCCCACCTGCGACCCGGCAGAGGGTGCTAAGAATCTCTGGATCAGGACAGGCCGCCAATGTAAACTGAACCTGGCAACGTTCAACACGCGCACCCTATCGAGTGAGGCTAGTTTAGCAGGGCTATTTGACGAATTATCAGGTAGTGCCTGGGATATTATTGGCCTTAGTGAGGTTAGAAGAACTGCTGAGGCTTATACAGTACTGACTAACGGCCACGTCCTCTGCTACAGAGGTTTTCCAGATAAGAGAGAATGATGGGTTGGATTTCTAGTCCATAAGGACATAGCGGGCAACATTGATGAATTCTGCAGCATTATTGAGAGGGTAGCAGTCGTCGTAATAAAGCTTAATAGGAGGTATAGAATGAAGGTAGTACAAGCGTACGCCCCAACCTCCAGTCACGATAATGAAGAAATAGAACAGTTTTATGAAGATGTTTAATTAGCAATGAGGAAGGTGCAAACTCAATATACTGTAGTAATGGGCGATTTCAATGTAAAAGTGAGGAAAAAGCAGGCTGGTGACCAAGCAATTGGCAACTACGGTATCGATTCTAGGAACACTAGAGGAGAGATGTTGGTAGAATTCGCGGAAAGGAATAGGCTCCGCATAATGAATACCTTCTTCAGGAAGCGCAGCAACAGGAAATGGACCTCGAAAAGCCCCAACTGAAAAACAAGGAATGAAATAGATTTCAAACTCTCTGCCGATCCCAGCATAGTGCAGGACGTAGAAGTGTTAGGTAGGGTAAAGTGCAGTGACCATAGGTTAGTGAGGACTAGGATTTCTCTCAATTTGACGAGAGAAAGAATAAAATTAGTCAAGAAGAAACAGGTCATACGCGGATGTAACTGAAGTCAATTATGTAGCTCCTCACGACTTCAAGTGTACCAGAAAGCTAGAAGAACGCCAACATTATACTCATCCATAAGAAGGGAGACGTTAAAGAATTGAATAATTATAGACCCATTAGCTTGCTTTCAGTATTGTATAAAATATTCACCAAGATAATTTCCAACAGAATCAGGGCAACACTTGACTTCAGCTAACCAAGAGAACAGGCTGGCTTCAGGAAAGGATATTCTACGATGGATCATATTCATGTCATCATTCAGGTAATAGAGAAATCTGCAGAGTACAATCAACCTCTCTATATGGCTTTCATAGATTATGAAAAAGCATTTGATTCAGTAGAGATACCAGCAGTCATAGAGGCATGGCGAAATCAAGGAGTACACGAGGCATATGTGAATATCTTGGCAAATATCTACAAGGATTGCACAGCAACCTTGGTTCTACACAAGAAAAGTAGAAATATACCTATTAAGAAAGGGGTCAGGCCAGGAGACACAATCTCTCCAACGCTATTCACTGCATGCTTAGAAGAAGTATTCAAGCTCTTAGACTGGGAAGGCTCAGGAGTGAGGATCAACGGCGAATATCTCAACAACCTTCGGTTTGCAGATGACATTGTCCTATTCAGCAACAATGGGGACGAATTACAGCTAATGATTGAGGACCTTAACCGAGAAAGTGTGAGAGTGGGGTTGAACATAAATATGCAGAAGACAAAGATAATGTTCAATAGCCTGGCAAGGGAACAAGAATTCAGGATCGCCAGTCAGCCTCTAGAGTCTGTAAAGGAGTACGTTTATCTAGGTCAATTACTCACAGGGGACCCTGATCATGAGAAAAATTTACAGGAGAATAAAATTGGGTTGGAGTGCATACGGCAGGCATTGCCAAATCCTGACTGGGAGATTACCACTGCCGTTGAAAAGAAAAAGTGTACCATCATTGCATTCTACCGCTGCTAACATATGGGGCAGAAACTTGGAGGTTAACAAAAAAGCTCAAGAACAAGTTAAAGACCGCACAAAGAGCGATGGAACGAAAAATGTTATGCCTAACGTTAAGAGAGAGGAAGAGAGCGGTGTGGATCAGAGAACAAACGGGGATAACTGATATTCTAGTTGACATTAAACAGAAAAAATGGAGCTGGGCAGGCCATGTAATGCGTAGAATGGATAACCGGTGGACCATTAGAGTTACAGAATGGATACCAAGAGAAGGGAAGCGCAGTCGAGGACGGCAGAAAACTAGGTGGGGTGATTAAGTTAGGAAATTTGCAGGCGCAAGCTGGAATGAGCTAGCGCAAGACAGGGGTAATTGGAGATCACAGGGAGAGGCCTTCGTCCTGCAGTGGACATAAATATAGGCTGATGATGATACACTAGTTATTATAACATTGATGACAAAAACAATAGTGCAATAATTAAAAAACACACAGCCTTAAACGGTGGTAATAACCTTGTAACATTGACGATAATAACAACAGTAGAACACGAAACCATAAGCATCACGTTATAGAAATGAACGAGGACAAGGGAGACAGAGGGGTTTGATGTTTTGTTAATCACGACCATAATAGCCAGCAATGAAGCCAAGGAAAGTTTTGAAGCCAAGGAATGAAAAGTGTTGGCTTTTATGGGCGTTATATAAATGGAAGTATAAGCTGACAGAAACCATTTGGACAGCATACATGACTGTTAAAACACGAAGCTTTTGTTAAGAAAACAGGGGCGCGGTTTTGTAGCGGTGCCTTATGACTTATTCTATACTAGTCTTATCATCCACCGCTCACGGCCGGCTGATCCCGTTGATAACGCGAGCGGACCGTCGCTCTGACCACTAACAAAGCGCGATAAGCGCGAAAAGGCGTTAGCACCGGAAAGGCATCGCTACAAAATACCGGCCAGGGCGTGTATTTCATTTCTAAAGGCTATATGACATCGCGAATGCTAATAATGTTTTCAGTAAGACCGCTCCGAAGCACTGTAGTACGAGACAGTGCCTATGAGTTGAAAGCACGTGTGTGGTCAAAAATACGTTGGAAGCTGAGAAGTGCGACATGGTTTGGCGAACGGCAAAGTAGACGGGTGTTGGCTTTTTATTATTTTAATAAACAAACATAGAAGCGAAACATTTCTACAAGAAACTAAAAGAGATAGCGATAATGATAACTTATAGTGTTTGCCCGCTGGACTGCGTTACAGTCGCTGGCAATGAAACGTGCTGCACGATTTTTAAGCTGATTCCAGTGAGCTGATTAGGTGATCAGGTGACGATGCAAGAGGCATATTCAAGTTCTTGGAGTAGAAATGATTGGTATGTGAGCTCGCGCGTAATGGACGATGCCTCGCGAAGATTACGTGTTATAGGCAGCCTTGTACGTGAAGCATCAGCATTGACTTTGGCAATGTGAGTGGGCCATGAACGGTTTGGTGTCAGGTGAATGCTGATGAACTTGTTTAGACAATGTCTGGCTAACAGGCTTGTTACAGAGGGAGTAGTGAAACGTACAGTAAAAATTCACGCATGGTGCAGAAACCCCTCTGCACTCCTCTGGGAGTTTCTGCAGCATGCGTAAGCATTGTGCCACTTGCTCATCTGCACGCTTCCTAGTGTCGTTATCAATGTTATGAAACTTGATCCGGCCAGTAAAAACGAAAGCGCTGCGGCGACATGAACTGCTGGGACGGCAGGGTAAAGAGAATTTATGACGCGAGCGTCAGGTGCGCTGATGACGTTCCCATCATTATAAGCCGTTATGGTTCTTTAGCGCATTATCCATCCGCGTCGAACCATTATGAACCATGGTAAACCGTACTCCGGCGCCGGCTGCGGATGGCACGGCCGCGCGGGCCGTGTCTCTCGAAAGCGATCTGCGCTGCGGACAGAGAGCGCCGACTGCTGATAGCTTCGTGAGCGCTGTGTTCTCGCCGCTTAGTTTGCGTTGAAGCGAGAAGCAACACGAACGTGAATTCGCTCGCTGCTGTGGGCCCTACCTTGAAAGCGATCGTCTTAAAGGTGCATTCACACGGCCGGACGGAGGAGGAATTTTCGCAGAATTGGCGTATCACGTGACGTTCGCGTCATCAAAACGTGCCGCCCTCGCCTAGTCCGGGCTCCTCCGCTCGCGCGCCGGTATTTGAAAATGCTCGCCGGTATTTCCATCCGTCCGTTTGGCGGTCGTCTGACGTCAATTTAGCGTAGTCAGCGTCAAATCTGTCAACATTGGACAGATTGGCGTGGCTACGATGGCGTGTTGTCAGCTTGAAGCCACGTGTATTGTTGTTGTGCAGCAGTGACCGCATGAGCTTTTGTTGTGGTGCGGCGGGAAAGGCGAGTCGTGGCGGCACGCCTATTATATTTACTCACACCGCGCAGCCTGCGTGACCTCAGCATGAGCAAGGTGCACAAGAAAACGCTAAGTGACGAGGCAACCGTCACTTTTTTGGCTCTTGTTGAGGGATTCTCAGCGCTATGGAATATAGAGCGTGCCGAGTATGCAAACGTGCAGCTACTACTAAGTGGTTCATTTGGTAAAGGAAAGGTTAGCGCTATCTTCTGCAGCCCTTGAGCGTTGGAGTCGAGAGTAAGCACGCGGATTCAGCAAACGGCGCTCCGGCTGTGGGAATGCGACCTAACTCGGCTGTGCCGGATTCAAGTGATCACGTGACTGTTTGGTCCGCGGAGCAGGCGGGATATTGCCCTCGCGTGTGTATCCACCTTTAACGGGACGGACTGACGAACAGTTTTCCTCGTTGGGTAAGCGTAGAAATGCTTACGCATTTATAACGTGAAACTGAGGGAAAGATACTTTGGCAGTGGCGTGATCGGGGGTACACCGCTTTGGAAGCTGACGCTCCAACCGACCGCACCGTCACATCGTCAAAGGGCGAATGCCGAAAGAAATAATGCCTCGCTAGGCAGCCTTTTCCGTGAAACAAAGATACACCAGCACTGAGAGCGAAGGAGTTAGGCGAGGCTGGGAGGGCGTGAAAAGAAGCAGGTGATATGAATGAGGAAGCAGCACAAGCGATGTCTCTTTAGAGACGTAATGCAGTGGACATAAAATATAGGCTGATGATGATGATGATGATGATGATGATGATGATGATGATCACGTATTAAATGGGATGGCTGTGTCGGCATACAGCTGTGGTGGTGAAATTGGAGCTAGAGGAAACGCAAGAGAATGTCGTGACATTTTCTTTCAGTTCTCAGTATTGCGCACAGCTTCTGCGCGGGCTCGGGCTGATCCAAAAGCTCGTGACCGGACCTACTATGGCGAAGACCGCGCGACTGTCAAGGGCTCGTGTCTTACGGCTAGCCGTATGTCGTCAGCTATTACTGCCACTGCATGGCGGAAAATGCGGGCGGTATATATTGACACGTGTACTTGTTTATCCTTCTACGGTACTTTTTCCCAGGCTGAAAAATGTTAAACGTTAACGTTTGGCGCAGGGCGCGCCTATACATGTATCGGAAGTTCGTCGAATGTTATCCATGGCTCTATCCGTTGTCTATTTGGCCAAACCTTGTGTGATCTGAATGTATGCGCTACGCGCATTGTGTGGTACTTTGTGGAAGGCACGCGGGCCCCAGCGATTGCGCTCGAACCTTCGACGAGTCATGTATAAAAGCCGACGCGCTTGACCCGATCATCGGATTTCGATGATCGCCGACTGCGCTCGCCGCTATCGTTGTGCTTTGAATGTCACTTGCTTTTGTGGGCACAGGTTCGCCCAATAACGAGTTCGTTTCGTTATTCACAGTCACTGCAACGTGACTATATATATATGTAGTCATGTTGCAATGACTGTGAATAACGAAACGAACACCCTGTATATATATATATATATATATATATATATATATATATATATATATATACAGGGTGATCAAAGTTAAGTCGACAGGTTTTTTTTTTTTTAATTAGGCGCTTAGATGCACGTGAGGACCACCTCTGCAGTAAGGTTATGCGCCCAGGGGGACACAAAATAAGGTAATTATTATTGTCTGTAGCTTAATTAACTAAAATTGAATAATTAACTTTTTAGTGGTTGCAGTAAGCAGGCATGTTTATATTGAAAAGTTAAAGGCAGTCGTGTTTCTACACAGTATCAGCTGGAAGATTTCTTCTAGCGTGTCTGTGCTCCGAGACATCCGGCTCCAATATTAATTGTCGTTCGCATGATTACGCATGCAAGGGAGTTACGATCGGCGCAAAGCTCCTCCCTGGTGTGACGCGGCTGTCGTGTGCGGCGTTTAGTCAGACAACGGGGCGGAAGTATGGGCAAAGATGATAACTGTCACCCTTCCCCTCTCGGCTGGCGAAATCAGGATATGACAGCGCGAACGCCGCACGCAACACCAGCGTCCCAAAAGGGAGGAGCTTTGGGCTGGTCCTCACTGTCTTGAATGCGTAATCTTAATTAATTAAATTATATTATGGGGTTTCACGGGCCAAAACCACGATCTGATCATGAGGCACGCCGTAGTGAGGGACTCCGGAAATTTGGACCACCTGGGGTTCTTTAACGTGCACCTAAATCTAAGTACACGGGTGTTTTCGCATTTCGCCCCCATCGAAATGCGGCCGCCGTGGCCGGGATTAGATCCCGCGACCTTGTACTCAGCAGCCCAACAAGATAGCCACTGAGCAACCACGGCGGGTGCATGCGTAATCTTACGAACGGCAATTGAACTTCGCAGTTCGATATCTCGGAGTACGGATGCGCTAGAAGAATTCTGCCAAATGAAACTGCGTCTAACTTTTCAATACAAACATGCCTGCTTACTGCAGCCACTAAAAAGTTAATTATTCAACTTTAGTTAATTAAGCCACCCACATCAATAATTACCACCTAATTCTGTGTCCCCGTGGGCGCATAACCTTACTGTAGAGGTGGTCTTCACGTACATCTAAGCGCCTAATTTTTAAAAACCTGTCGACTTAACTTCGATCACCCAGTAGATCGAGCGCGCACTCCTAATTCGTCGACTTCCTCTTTCACATTTCACCGTGCCGGCCGGAGGAGGTATCCACAGGAGACTGATCCTCGTTTTCATTGGTCGGTTGAAAGTATCGTCGAAACGCCATTTTCCAGGGAATTCTCCGCTTCAAGGAGCAGGGAAAATAAAGCCGCCGCCGTAGGCAATGCCTCCCTAGGGTATGCTGTACCTAGAGCTGCGCATGCTGTCGCCCACGTGCGCCGCTGTCGCTCTTGCCTTGCGCACTGAGATGATCACCTGTGGAAACGCTACGCCTGGGACCGCTTTGTCTACTTCGCGCGTCGTGATGCATTCTTGCAAATTTTGCGACAAGACTTTTTCTAATCGTAGTAATTTAAAAAAGCACATAAGAAATCTTCACGGAGTAGCAGCTTTGCAGAATTTCGTACAGGAGGAGGCAAATATACCCAGTAAGAAACGAACCCTCGCATGCGATTTGTGTCCCAAGATTTTTGCAACGCTTCGTGCCTTGCGGCAACACCACGAGAGTGAGCATAACTTCGAAGTGGAAGTGGAGACATTGACGTTTGACACGTATGCAGGTAAGAAACCTCGCTCGATTATACTTTCCATAAGGCATAACGTTGACATGTGGTCCTTTCGCCCGTACACCAACCTGTTTGACACAATGTGCTATTTCTGAAATGACTCGAGCGTGTGCCAGTATTCGGTGTGCACGTAGTTCCGTGTAACTTGTCACACACACACACAAAAAAAAAAAAAAAAAAACGTGCGTACAGAATTTTACGTAGACGTCGCCAGACTTAAACAGTTAACCATCCAGAAAGTGTGGTGTGTTATGGCCACTGTGCACGTAGTTCCGTGTAACTTGTCACACACACACACAAAAAAAAAACAAAACGTGCGTACAGAATTTTACGTAGACGTCGCCAGACTTAAACAGTTAACCATCCAGAAAGTGTGTGTGTTATGGCCACGTGTTTGCTGCCAAACACTGTAAATGTACTAGAAAGGTACTAGCAAGAGTTTTGTAACCACAACATGCTACGCTCTACATTTTATAAAGGAAGTTTTTTATAGAAAAAAAACGTGACATCTGTTGTGCATAATACAACTTTTAGCAATATAACCCATACATGTTATACCATCAAAGTTGCTGCAATTACTGCAACCTGCTTGTT
The DNA here is from genome assembly GCF_013339745.2 of Dermacentor silvarum. NCBI lineage: Eukaryota > Metazoa > Arthropoda > Arachnida > Ixodida > Ixodidae > Dermacentor > Dermacentor silvarum. The sequence goes on along the minus strand of NC_051154.1, from coordinate 195,981,155 downwards.
TGATGCTTGGATCAGAGTCCTTGGGACGTAGGTTTTAATTTTTACCCTCTGTAACGAATCAGTGGAATGTAATTACAAGATACATGTGTTGATGTTTCTACTGCCTTTATTTCAGATTTCCTGTCTTGGAAAGATAATGTGGAGAGCGAGACTTGCAGCCATTTTGTTGCTTCTACTGGAAGAAAAGAAAATTCGCCAGGAGTGTTCAGGCGATATCTAAATTGTCACCGTTCCGGGACATATATAGAACTCCCTACAAAGCTGCGCGAACGTCAGGTTAAAGTGCAAGGCAGCACCAAAACAGGCATACATTGCTTTGCAATGCTTGAGGTTACAGAAAGGGATAACAAAGTCTTTGTAGTATTTCAGAAGAACCACTATGGACACCTGAATGAGATAGCTCATCAGAGGCTCTCTGTGGCTGAAAAAAAAGTAATTGCAGGTAAGACTTCATGCATGCCATTCATTTCCAGTGTCACAAGGTCAGAATATAACTGCTGCATTCTCCATGACAGATCAGTATTGTTTTTTAAATGCATTGCATTAACATGCTGCTAGCATTTAGTATTTAGCTACATGTACAAGAACAGACCCTAGTAAGGGAAGCTGTTTCTGAACTGAAATGTGGTTGTGTTCTTTCAGTAAAAAAAATAAAATAAAGGCTATTTACACTCGGATGCTATTTAAAACTGGATGTCTAGTTAACTAGAGAGGCTTATAAATGAGAAACAAATGAAAGGTGATATCCGGTGTAGACTATTTCATTTATAGTAATGAAACAAGAGAACAGCATATATCACCAGAATAAGTTTGTAATATGTACTATAGCTTGGATAGTGTTTTAAATGGATGCAAACATGGTGAAATTGCCCATAAAATAAATGGACTAAATCGAGAAAGTAAATTTGTAGGCTGCCTAAAGGCAAGGCGTCCTTTTTTAATGTGTGAATTATTGCTTCATCCCTTTTCTCACCTACTGGTGTCGCAGAATCCTTCGAAAGAGTCGCCATACTTATCCGTCTCCCTGTAGACTGAGCCATTCGATTCATTTTCAAAATTCAAATTATTTGCACAACCTTACTTAATGGCTTTACAAAAACCCTGCAGCAAATAACTTTTCAAAATGTCTTATCTCTGCCAATCACAGAAGCACTACGCTGCGTGCTCTTTCTGGCTCTGTCTATATTGCGTTAAAAAAGACCATGTGCGATGCCATTTGGGCAACTAGCCAATACCTTCAACATGGTAGTGGACATACTTTCTTTTATTACTGTTATAAAATAAACACTTATTTGTTAGTCTGTCAGATATCGAAAAACTGAATATGCATGCACTTCAGGTTGAAAACAGAGATCATTTTAATGTTAGCCAAACTATTCAACGGACAAAAGGTATTTCAGAACACTGTGAAAGATACAATTATATTATTCACAATGTTAAGTCGGAGGTCTGATGACCGAACACCGTAGGTCTTAAAATCGTGCTTTATTTAAAAAATTTTTCATTGAACAGCTTGGTTAGTGTTAGCTGAGACACACAGTATATGGATGTTTAGATTATGACACTAATTTAACAAGCCTTCTGTCTGTTCCCATATGACATGTAATTTGTCTAAATAGCACCGTGGTTAAGGCATGTGTTGATACTATTCTTTGGTTTTTGCAAAGACAGCCCTGTTCAAGCTACATCAAATCTGCCAGCAAAGGCATTTTAACAACAAAGTACATGTTCAGAGCTCGTATTCTAGAGGTCAGCAGCCTGAATTACCAAGTTATTAGGCAAAAAGTAGTCTAGATATTCTGCTGCAGAGCAACAAGCAAATACAGTAGAGAGGGAGAGAAACCGTTTTTTTTTTTTAATAATTGGAAGTCCCTGCTGTTAAGAGTCTAGCTGAGTCCCCGGTATTAATGATGAGTCCATCTGTCTGGACCTATTGATGATGTGGGCATAGCAGTGGGTGCACCTTAAACTATGCCCACCAGCAGTGGGCATAGTGTAAGATGCAGCTCCTGCCATGGAGCAGTCCAGCCCTCCCAGGTGTAGTAAAAAGAGAGTGGGATGTCTGCGTAAATTAAAAAACAGAGATGTGCAGCCTCCTTGGTTGCTGATGAGTTGCTCTTTACAATTTTCAGGTAGACTAGCAGAAGGAGTGCCACCGAAGACCATTTTGCAAAAAATCAAGGCAGGCACAAGTGCAGCTAGCAGTCGGATGAAAACTTGTCACAAGAGAGGACCTTCGGAACATCCGCGATAAGTATAATATTGACAAAGCAGAGCGGCGACATCCTGACGATTTTACGAGTGTGAAGTTATGGGTTAAAGAAATGGAAGAGAAGGATTTAAACACAGGAAATGAGCTGATGAGCCCAGAAAATGAGCCAAGTAAGGCAGGCAGTGACTCGCCTTTTTGTATTACAGGAAAGAGGGTGATCCGAGCAGTTCTGAAGGCAACTTTGAGCTTGCCTTGATGACCTTCCCACAGAGAGAACTACTTTGTAAGCTAGGAATAGAGAAATTGTGTATTGACTCTACGCATGGCACAAATAGGTACAAGTTTCAGCTGACAACATTGCTAACCATCTCGGAAGATGGCTCTGGTATTCCATGTGCCTACTTGATTTCTAAGAGAGTTAACACTGAAACGATGGTGAGGTTTTTTGAGGCCATCAAGGGAAATGTAGGCGTGATAGAGTGTAAAGCATTCATGTCCGATGATGCTCCTGTTTATGGCAACACATGGGAGCAAGTGATGGGTCCCTTAAAGAATCGGTGGTTGTGTATCTGGCATGTGATGCGCAGCTGGAACGCACACCTCAATATGATTAGTAGCATCAAGTACAGGAGTGTTACAAGGGAAACCTTGCACGCACTAATCAATGCAGATGAAACAGAAATAGATGAGAAAGTAAAAGAATTTCTTAACCTACCTTCCAAGTTGCACACACAGAATAACCTTGCTTTCAAAGATCTAGAGGATCTCGAAAGCTTTACTAAATACTTTGAGAAAACTTATGCTAAGAGAGTACTTCAGTGGGCCTATTGCTATAGAAAGCAGGTAGGCTTAAACAAACAATCACATTGAATCAATGCACAAGACTCTGAAGTACTCCTACTTTGGTGGCCAAGTAAATGTGCGGCTGGACAAGCTAATCTATGTACTTTTTACCTTGACAGCTGACAAACTTTTCAACAGGGCTGTTGCACTTATAAAAGGCAATATCGACCATCGCAAATCTGCTATCTTCAAAAAGCACAAAGCAGGCGTTGATATTCAGACATCCGATATTGACAGAGTGGGAGATGGCGTATGGCAGGTAAAATCTCGGAGCATAATTAACTTTCATCACATCGTGAAAAAGACTGACAGGACTTGCACAGGTTGTGAGCTCCATTGTAAGCACAGCAAGGCTTGCCATAACATGTACACATGTACGTTTCTTGACTATGTAACACATGTGCACATGTGCAAGCACATTCATGCTGTTGCTTTGATGGTGCTGCAGTCAAGCAAGTTGCCGAGCCATGAAACCAGTTGCTCTGGTGTCTCTTGATAATGGTAGTCAAAGCTTTTGTGTCATTGATGATCCCAGCTGCTTAATGGCCAGTGCTCAAGGTATCATGCAGAGCACAAAGCAATGTTTGAAAGAAGAAAAAACAGAAAAAAAGAATTGAAAAGTTCAAAGTGCAAGCTGAGGCTGCTTTTCAACAGATATTGAAAAACCTTCCTGAAACAAGTTGCGAGAAAATGGATTCTATAAAACATGACTTAACAAAGTTATTTAAAAATCACAAGCTTGCAGACGTGAGAGAGCCTGCAGGAAAGCTTAGATTGATGCCTGCAAACAAAAACCTTCAGAAACAGCGGAGGTATGCAGCACCCAAAAAGAGCAAATCTAAAATGGCACTAAGTCATCGGCCAACTATGCTGGAGCAAGAAGCAATAAAGCGGGATCTTTTAGGTGGGGAAATGGGGGGGGGGGCAGCAAAACCTTATTTATTCATACTGGGAATGACCATCGTTACTGCAGTCCAGCAAAGTAAGCTTAGTAGTAGTGTAGAAGTAACTTGGTTGTTTTGTAGAAAGCTAGAGAAAATGCTGTTTTTGTTTAGACAGGCAGAGTACGGTTGCCATAAGCAAGGCATGCTTTGCCGGCACTATGGCATAGTTAAGTATTATCAGTGTGGCATGAGAAGCATTTCTAGGCTAGTTGTGTGCAGTGTGGTGTTGCAAATGGATGCACAATATTATGTGCAGCAGTGCGACTGTGGATTGGATGGTGGTCTGTTAGAGCGTGAGAGGTATCTCTGAGCTTGTCACATGTGCTGCTTGTGCAAGTATGTGTCTACAGTGTAAATAGACATTACATGCAGACGTGATGTCCAATCGGATGGTGTGTGCGTTAGAGCGCGAGAGGCACCTCTGAGCTGGTCACACGTGCTGCTTGTAAGTGTGTGTGTTGTCTGTGTACAGTGTAAATTGACATTACATGCAGAGTGATGTCCAATCGGATGGTGTGTACGTTAGAGCGCGAGAGGCACCTCTGAGCTGGTCACACGTGCTGCTTGTAAGTGTGTGTGTGTCTGTGTACAGTGTAAATTGACATTACATGCAGACGTGATGTCCAATCGGATGGTGTGTGCGTTAGAGCGCGAGAGGCACCTCTGAGCTGGTCACACGTGCTGCTTGTAAGTGTGTGTGTGTCTGTGTGCAGTGTAAATTGACATTACATGCAGAGTGATGTCCAATCGGATGGTGTGTACGTTAGAGCGCGAGAGGCACCTCTGAGCTGGTCACACGTGCTGCTTGTAAGTGTGTGTGTGTCTGTGTACAGTGTAAATTGACATTACATGCAGACGTGATGTCCAATTGGATGGGGCATGCTGCTGGTAGATGTACAGTGGGCTTCTACTAAGCTGAATGGATTTGGTTAGCCATATTCCTTACACAATACAAACAAGACACTGAATGCAAGCTGGCTTTGATAGCTTGCACTTGTTTTTCATTAGACCAAACTTAACCAACATGAACAAAAAGCTCTACACAGTGGGAACATGAAGTGATTACAGTTGTCCGAATGGCCCCTGTGTGTTTTTAGGAGTTCAGAAAAATGTAACATTTAAGGGTAAGCAAGAGTGAACTTGTTGGAACAGTGGAGAAAGCAACTGCTGAATTCCTTGAGGCACTACTACAAGGTGCTGCTGCTGATGATGACAGCAAGTGTGCTGATTCTGAGGCATCACCAATAACACACAATAGCAGTTTACTGTATTGTCTGTACAAGTCCTCTGAAGTACTTTGAGCAAGTTTGGAAAGTGTTTTATCCTGACAACTGAATTAGGTCGCACTGAGTGTGCACATTACAGTTATCAATAAGCAATTACAGGCTGTGTATTACCTTCTTCCTGAAAGACTAATTTGTATTGACTTCTGCAGGTGCACACAACAAAACTGTGCAGCTTTGTTGCTCCTTTAATTTCACCATAACAGAGTCCACTGTACATGTACGTAATGTGGATGTATTGCAGACTTCTGGCTGTCACTGCACAGCCTGTGAGTGTTTTCCTTGGTAAATTCGCCTACTGTTTGAATATGGAGATACCAGGGCAAAAGAAATGTGATAATGATATGGTTGGAAACTTGAGATGCAGTTTGCTTGCTTTGCATCCAAACTAAAATTAGCACCGAAAGGTTGCAAGAAGCATTTTCTTGCAGCATGTGTGCATGAGAAAAATTGCCCGCCAATCCACCCTGTGAAGGTGGTTGGAAAGCGAAGCTTTTTACGCTACCCTCACGGTGACTGCGGCGCACTTGATATTTCACACACTACAACGTAACTTTAACCACGGCCTTTAATATTATCATTTACTTCACAACAATGTTCACTACTGCTTTATGATCGGTGTGATATACACTACTAGACTACTCCATAGTGGGGTAGTCTAGAAAATGAACCGAAGCAGTTACTAGGCTGGAAGGGTTTCGAATGACGTCAACCCTCTTTCAAGCCGCTGCATAAGCTTTGCAACAGCTGCAATCTAATCTTACGGACCGCGCCGAGCCTGTTTCCGTTGTTTGCCCGCAGCCCTTATCATCCATCATGTTGGCTCATCACTTTGAAGCTTGTTTTTGTTGTTTTTCTTGCGAAAACGAGTGCTTAGTTGTACGCTGAATGCCTGAATTCAAGTAAGCTATACTGCTATACCTGCAATTGTTAGCGGTTCGTCGGGATCGTTTTTTGATTACAACGACGGACACGACAAAACCCTTGGCTGGTAGAGGTACAAAGCTTCGCTTTAAAAATTTCTGAGTCAATCCACAACCATGATGCTGCACTTTTCAATGATCTTACAGGTGCACATTTCATCATTGGCTGCCCTGGACCACCTCAGCAGATTGTCATCATGCTACAAGAACACCAATGTCTTAATGCTAGTAACTATAATAAACATTGTCTACCAATACTGATTGCCTACTGTTATCGCTGTCTACTGTACACGAAAGCAACGCTAAACAACATGGGAACAACCAGTGAGATTGTGCTTCTTATCTACATTGCTAATATCCACAAACCTCAATTAAGGAACAATAACACCAAGTGAGGTCATTTCACCACAAAAAACCACACTTTGCACTGAACAAAGATGGCATCGCTGCACGTACTAAGTGCCATTTAGTTTCACAGGCCTGCAATTTTGCAAAACCTTAAAATGGTAGGTGTAAAAAAAGTAATTTTTAAAGCTACTTTAAAACATCACTGCATTTCGGTGAGCTGCCACAAAATATGAAACAGTTTCAGCAAAAGAAATGTTGAAAAAGTTTCATAGCTACAAAACAAGAACACTTTCTGTGGTAAGGTGTGGAAACCAGGTTTATTTTACAGACCATGATACAAGACGTTGATTGTTCTAGAGGTCAGTCATTGGTGCGAGAATTTTGTTTTTTAATTCGAAACCCATTTTCTTTTGCCAATACATACCTGAATATCTGCACACAAATGCCCTGGCATGTGTTAGTACCGACTCTTCGCAGAAGGAAAGAAATGACCAGAAGTGTAATTTAAAGTAAGGCAGGAAGGTATTAAGATCAGTAATAGCTTTGCTTTCAAACGACACGCATTTGCACCTGTACCATGCAAAGCTTTGCATTAGGACAAATTAAATAATGTACGTTACTGTGATGAATACTACAACGGAGCAAGGTGAGTAGTGAGTAGCTTAAAATGCGCTGCACCTTTGCACTTCCAAATATTTAGATGCAACAATATGCAGCATGTTCCAGCAAATATTCGGCAAGTCTTTAAAGAAAAATGGAGCTGTCAGTGTGGTAATACCAGCTTGAGATTGCTAGCAGCAATACGTAGAAGGCATTAGTATGTGTTTCTCTAATGAGCCGATAATAGTTTTTTTTTAATCTGCACTGGAGTAATTTATAACACTTTCACACAGGGTTTCATTTGACTGTTTTCAAGAAAGCCCAGAATAGGCAACTGCCAAAACATACCACACGCCTGACTTGCAATTGCATTGGTGTTGATGTGTCATTTATTGTGGTGTGGCTGTCAAGTAAGTGACATTCCAGATTTAAAAAGCTGTCCGCAGAATTTTTAAAGGGAAGCTTTCTTTGGCTCTTCCACACAATTTTTGGCTTCCGATTGCAACTGCCTTGCTGATTATGCAACATGGGCTACTAGTTACGTCCCACAGAGTGTGTGTCAGATGCTGTCTTAGACAATTGCCATCACGGGTAGAGTGCAGACCAGTAGCGGATATAATGCAAACCGAGGTGGCTCGGGATGCCAAATGATTTAAGCAAGCGCAGACATGAATTCCCAACACAAATGCACTTCCGACCTGCCCTCCCGCATTTATACGAATCGAGTAGCTTGTTGCTTTAAAGCAAGTCTAGGAGATGACGATTTCCCATTTTCCCAAAGACTTTGCACAGACAGGTAATAAGCACAACAGGCCTGTAGCTAGAAGCCAAATGGATGAATCCTTTAATTTCTTTCCTTGAGAACAAGAACTACAATGGCTCATGCAGAACCTTAAATGCCAGACTGTTTTTCATAAATGAAAAAAACTTTGTGTTTCAGGCTGAAGTGTTTTAATATCTCATAACTGTTTTCAATCAGGTGCGAAGTGATCACAAAAATTTGAGGCCTTATAAGTACAGCAATGATAATGGCTCATCAAGGGCATACTTAAGTTTTCATTCAGCTATTTCATATAAAAATCTCAATAACGTGCGGCTCTAAACAAATGTTTTTAAATCTGCGCCTGGTGCATTCGCCAGATCTTAAGTGTTCACTTGGTATTGGCCAAGGACAAAGCATAGGTTTGCTTCCGTTTTAGCCTTCCAAGCCTACCAAGTCACCACTTTTTGTATCTGAAATCTGGTCATTTTACTCGGTGATATGCACGACAGCCTGCCAAATCTCTGGCACGTGGGCAAAGAAAGCTTCAGCTTACAATTGTGCGCAACAGAGGTAGTTACATCAGTTTCTTCGAGATCCGAGTTGAGAATGTTTGCACGATGGCAACAAGATGCACAGCCTTGCAGTTGACATGTGTCAAGACTGGGTCACTGGGTGCTTCAATCTCACAAACGGCTCAAAATGGCATGCTTTCATATGGTAAACAGCAACTGACTCAGGGCCTGACCCTACTAATGACAGTGCGAAAATTGCAGTTACACGGATCCATTGTAGTGAATACAAGTCCATACTGCAGCATTCGGTTACTGCTCTCAACACAGCACATGGCGATGTCAACGTGGGCATGCATGCTTGCCACAATTGTCTGTAGAAGAATAGCATACAAAACCAAGCCATGGACAGAGGAGAGACACAAGTGCTAACATTCAACTCATTTATTTGACGCATGACAGAACATATTTGAACACGAATTCAAAGTAAATGTTGTCGGGATATGGGGGGATGCCAACGGCCCTCTGCCTCGACACACCGAGCCCCGCGGTTGGCGCATGCCTGCGCATCAACCGCGGTCCGGTACAAGCTCGAGGAAACAATAGACGACAACCACGTGTACACTCGGAAAGCATTTATTACGACTGCAACTAACACTTCGAGCAGGCCAGCTAGCTATAGTTGACATCGCTGAGGGTTCCCTCGAAGAGAATAATACACTAGGTAAAGAAGGGCTTCCGACTTACCAACTGGGGAATACGGGGGGGCCGCGGCGTTTGCCGCGGCAAGAACGCGGTTGACTAACCACGTGCGGGAATACGGGAGCGGCGGCGGAGACTTCCGCCATCGCCGCTTGCTGGGGACCAAAGAGGGCGATATCAGCGGGATCTCACGTGACCCACCCGGTGGCGCTGATAGCGCTTGCGATTCCCGCGCGCCGCCCGCGGAAGGAAAGTTTCCCCTCTCCCAACTCTCCCTGGTACGCATGTGCTTGACGCGACGTTCGCTGCCCGTGCGGCGGTTATGGGACCCGAGGATTCCCACAATGTGCATGTCACACAGCTATGACTTCCAAAAATGATCTAAAATTGACCCAAGGAAATACAGTTTCTTTTCCAATATCCCACAGATGGCAAGCTTCCGCATTATTTTTTATTAAATTCTGGGGTGCCAAAATTAAAATTTGATTATGAGGCACACTGTAGTGGCAAACTGCAGGTTAATTTTGACCACCTGGTGTTATTTCACATGCACTCAATGCACGGCACGTGGGCGTTTTTGCATTTCACCCCATCGGAATGCGGGCACCGCGACTAGGATTCGATACTGCACCCTCGAGCTTAGTAAAACGTCATAGGTGCTCGTGCATTGTCAATCGTCATGGCCACAATAATTAACTAGCTGTTTTTTCTTTTGATGTTACGCCAGGAAATGGTGGATGATATCCGCACATTCTGTAATGAGTAGGAAGAAGACTGTCCTTCTGCTACGAGACGAAACATCCAAGAATGAACAAAATTTAGTAACGCTCACAATTGTGGCCAAAGTGATTGACAGGTTGGCACACAATGCTTAAGCTTGCCATCTGTAGGAATATTAGGAAACGAACTCGAGTTTCTTCGAGCTGATTTTTGAAGTTATGGCTGTGTGACACGTGCACTTGCTTTGAATTCATGCTATATACATTGTGTCATGCTTCAAATAAACATTCGTTGAATGTTAGCACTTGTGTGTCTTGCCGCTTCCATCCGTGTCTTGGTTTCGTGTTACTCATCTACAGTTGTGCACCAAGCTGAAATTGCTCTCGTCAATATTATCATCTGCTCGTGGGAGAAGTTTGTGTGCAACGACGCCAGAGATGTGCATCTGTACAACATCCCTCGGGCTCTGGGATGCCGCATGGTGCACAAGATGCTTTTAAAAAATTGATTTTTTGCTCTGCAGGCTGCCATCTAACGTAACATGTTGTACTTCTCTAATATTGAGTGCGAACTATTATTATTAGAAATGCATGGTATTAGAAACTTTTTGTGATGAGGTCACTGAAGTGTTTATCGTAATTAATGTTTAAGGCAATGCTGTCTTATGTTTTTGTAAGGTAAATGCACTTCCTAGCAGAATTTTATATATTTCAATGATTTTTAACTGAACTTAGTAAAGCACAGGAGATGCGAGAGCTGCCACTGCGTGGGTTCATCTGGGATCGTTGAGGCGAGTAGTCAAACCTATAGTCTTTGATTCACAGCTGGATCTTTAAACCATTTCACCATGAAACGGAGTGATACTTCTTGATGACCAAACCTGCACAGCTTCTAGAGTGTTACATGCTAAATATGAAATGGAGTATAGTGGGTATTGTGGTAGCTGATAATAGGATTATGTCTACTTGGCAAGACAGCAGCCAGTACAAGCAAAGTTTAAAAGACAAAAAACATTGCTTCAAAGAAAAAACAAGAAAATATCATGCCCACACTTTAATTAGAAGTTTCGGAGAAGCGGGGCACAATTTGCACACACCCAAAAACGTTTTAAATGCATGGCTTAAACATTTTTGCTACTAAAGCTGGACTTGTTTCAAGTTCAATTTTTTGTGATGTGCTATCACTATCAATTGACAGTAGTACAGATGCCCGTATACTGGTATCAAATGAGCTCGCAGTTCTAAAAATTCCGTTAAAGAATTCTACTAGCTATGAAGGAAATGCTATGGGCATCTTTGATAAGCTTTTCAACTACATAACAAAAATGTGGGTCTTATAAACCATGAGATGATTTCTCAAGGGTCTGTGCACCACCAGCTAGACTGTGCTTCAACACCGATTCACAGTGGCAATGTGATTATGCACAACGTGAACATGCTACCAGATCTATGCGACTTTTCCGTGTCCTGCATGGGATGTTGCGAGAGCTGGAAAGGTTTATCTAAGAACCCAGTGCAGGAATTGCACAGTTTGGAAACTGCAACATTATTTCATCCCTTTCATTCTCTATGTCATTAAATGATGATAAAAAGTGTCTGTGACGTTAACCATCCCGGCACACAGCAAGAGCTCGCCCTCATACATTAGACAAATTTCATGAGCTCAAGGAACAAAATGTCCTGTTCTTCAATGTCATCTATGCAGATTCGTACTGTCAAGCACAGTTTTCCCAGTGTGATTGCACTCTTGTAAGGGCAACATTGCTACGAAACGCGTTTAGTTTGCACCAGAATTTATTGAACTACAAGCTACACGGTAAAGAAATGCTGAAAAAAGTTGTTGCAGTTTCACCTGAAAGGCGAAGCATCAATTGCGATAGCAAATTTGTAGAGAGCTATACGGAGTAATGATAGTAGCTTTATCCGGTGTATACCCTTGGACATGCAGCAGCACCGGCAACACGCAAAACTGTTGTCGACGCCGTCGGCGTTTTGCCCGCGTTCGCACAAAATGCGTACGGCGTTGGTGACTGTTGCCGGAGTCTCTGATATAAATAGGCACTTGATGCCGCAGCTAAACGTCGCCTTCCTTCCCTCCCCCTCCCCCCCCCCTCCCCGGCCTTTCGCGCGTCGGAAGAAGGCGCGTTTGTTCTACATATATGGTGATTGTAAAGGAGGAAAGAGACTTCTGCAGCCCTTAAGAGAGCACGGCGCAGAACGCGCGTTTTTTCTTCGCCGTGCGTTCACTCCCCGTGAAAGCGCGCGTCCCTCGCTCCCTTTCACTCGCACATACAGCGTTCGGCGCGCGGCGACGATTTCATCTCCACTGACGTCATACGGAACCTCACGGCAACGGCGACGCCGACGGCAGAATTCTGCTTTGGAGTGTCCATATAATTGCTATCGTAATAAAATACTGAATGCTCTATGACCACGGTAACAATAAGCATTAAAATGGAACTATTAAAAATAGCTCACAAATCGTCACACAAAGCTAACAGTAATTCATAAAAACACCCAGATTTATTGCAAAATAGAGCAAATGCATATGTTGATTTAGGGATCCAGTGCACAAGAGTATATGTATGTTTGAGTACATGCACTAAGCCAACACACAAAAACGTCTACTCATTCGCCTCGATGAAATGACTGCATAATCAAATACGCAAACCTCAAACACTGCCGCGCTGCGAAGCTCGAACGCTTCAACTTGTATTGCAAAGCATTTGCATCTGTAGGCATGAATTTTCACGGCACGTTCGCTAAATCGTTGTCAACTCTCCCGGTGTTCGCATCTTCGAAGACATAAATCGTCGTAAGGAAAGAACAAGACTGGCCAAAACAGGTGGCTCGATTGTTCGCGGGACAGTTCGACTATTACACACGCTTTTGAATACTATTTATTTACCAACCAGTTCTAAAAGAACGGTTACAAATGATCGTATCGCGAGGTTGAAAGCGCAGAACGCAGCATTCAGTGTACTCGCGTTAACAGGGAGACGAGAGTCAGGTACACAATTTTCACACGCCGCACTATTCTGCAACTGCTTGCAGAAAAGAATAAATCAGATTCGATATCCAATTTACCGCGTAGCATGAGCTCGTGCCTAATCATATCATATTTGAATGAATGTAAACAATCCCCATGTTTTTTTCTTCACCAATGTAGGTGGCGCTTCGCAACGCCACCATCATCATCAAGGCAGAAACTGAAACCGTAATAAAAACGCAGCATAATGTTTTCAGGCTTGTTAATAAATAAAGACAAATAAGATTATTCGCTCTCCCGCACGTACTTACAGCATGGATTTTCAGCTAACTCGTACGTTCTGGACACATACACGGACGCTAAATACAAGGATTGACCTAAAGATTGTTCTTGAGTATTCGAATATAATTAAAAAAGAAAGTACTTTCAAATCACTACGCATTATCGTCAGTGAAACCAAGATGAAACTTACAAAAAATGGAAGTCTGTAAAATGCGACCCCTTTCGAATGAATTCAAACTCAAAAGAGGGAGAGAGTGAGAAAGCTCTTTATTGAAAAAGCAGTTAGAGTATTTAGCCAGAGTATTTACACCTGTATGCTACTCTACAGGGAATGGGACGAAGGAGAAAGGTGCTAGAAGAAAGTGGGCAAAAGAAAAAGGAGAAAAAAATTAAAGTCTTGCGATGTTATCAGCAGTAAGTATCCGATGCGATTAAGGTAGATGGTAAATGCAAAATAAAATAATATCACAGTCTTGATTGAGACGATGTGTGAGTCATAGTTTAGACAACAAACCAATTGACTCAATACATAAAAACTTTAGGGCTTTGCGCTGTTTTGATGGGCAAGGCCAGGGACTCAGCATCATTGTCAATGGGCCTTGGTCAAGCTTTTTCATGTTCATTTTATATCAACGTAGCTCGTCTCTGTAAGCTGGGCACTCAAGCAAGATGGCCTCTAGAGATTCCATGGAGTCGCAGTTGTCACATGGATTTGTGGTCTGGCCAATGTGAAAAAGAGGATTGTTCACGTGTGCAACGTTCAGCCAAAGCTGGTGATAGAGGGTCTCCAAATGCTGTGGTAGACATTTTGAAAGCCTTGATTGTAGTTCTGGGTCGATTTTGAACAGAAACTTTCAATTGCCTGAATGTGACGACCATCTTCTACACCGTTCATTGAGCACATAGCGCTTCGTCATAGTTGAAGCCTCACTTTAAGTGAAAAAACACTTTTATAGATATTATGTGATCATGACCTTTGCGGGCTGCCTCATCCACTTTTTCATTACCTGTTATACTGCAATGTCCTGGAAGCCACTGAAATGCTATCACATGTCCAGCGTTAGATTCCAAGTGGTGTAGGTATGCTATGTCCTGGACCAAAGTGTAATTGTATGATTGTTGTTGAAGCTGCCGCAGTATGTATTTTAGCGCCTGTTTCATCGCGTACAGCTCAGAGCTCAAACAATGTTGATGATGTTAATCGCTCTAAACACCACGAAAATGTCTGACCTGTGGAAGGAACGAAAATACCACAGGAAGAGCTACGTTGCGTAAAGGAGCCGTCAGTAAATATGTGCTTCGTAGTGGAGTACTTCACGCTCAAGATGTAAGACACTTCCATTGAATATGGAACAATAACTCGAATGCTTGAATTTTTTTAGAAGTTAGAAGAGCCACAGTGAGGTCTGCGACCCAAAGAGAACAAATCACGCCAATTCGCCTACTAAGTAAAGTACAGTAAAATGTGGGGCTATGTAAGATGGAAAACGATTGTAACAATGATCACAAAGAAACTGCAGGCGACTATACGAGGTGTGTTCAAAAAGGAACGGAACTTTTGAAATAGCGCGCCCACCGCCAGAGGGAGCGTGCTGCGGCTACTGAGCACACGTAGCGGCAGGTTTAGACAACAAGCTGTCATTTACCACGTATTGAACTCTGACCGTTAGTTGGTGAGCTACAGCCACGGCAGCTGTAGCTACTACAGCTGTAGCTGTAGTAAGTGAGCACGTGCGCAAAAAGCTGTTCGTCGGATTAGTGCCAAAGTGACGATGAAAGAGCTTGAAGAACATTTGTGTGCGAAATTTTGCTACAAAACTTTAAAAACCTTTCACAGAGAGATTTCAATTGCTTAGCCAAGCAAACGAGGACTGTACGAGTCGCACATTGTGCAATGAGTGGTTTAAGTGTGTTGAACACGGCAGAATGTCGATGGGTGACGATTTCAAGTGTGTACGACCTTCCACATCAACAGATGATGACCATGTCAAGAGAGTTCGTGCTATGATTTGTGGAAACTGTCGTTTAACTGTTCAAGAAGTTTCTGACGAAGTGGGCATCAGCGGATACGTTTAGCATCAAATTTTGAGTGACAAACTGGAGATGCGTTATGTTAGTGCAAAATTCATGCTGTGTTTGCTGACTGCCGATCAGAAACAAACCCGTGTTGAAATCAGCCGGGAACTTGCCACTGCCAATGACAATGAAAACTTCCTTAACAAAATCATAATAGGTGATAATACGTGGGTTTATGGCTGTGATATTGAAATGAAGGTGCAGTCGTTGCAGTGGGTGGCAAAGGGTCTCCTCGTCCAAACAAGCATGGTCAATGATCAAGGTGATGTTGGTTGTGTTTTTGACTGCAATGGCATCGTCCATCAGGAAATTGTACCACACAGTCAGATGGTAAATAAAGAAGTCTTCCAGGAAATTCTAGCACGTTTGAGGGATCCTGTGTGCAGTAAGGGGCCTGGATTGTGGGAAAACCAGACTTGGATGTTGCATCATGACAATGCACCGGCTCACGCGTCGCTCCTTGTTCCGCAGCTATCTAGCAAAACATTACACTTTTATTGTGCCCCATCCACCGTATTCTCCGGACCAGCCCTAGCAGACGTTTTCCTGTTTCCCAAACTTAAAACCACATTGAAAGGACATCGTTTCCAAACCATAGAGGAGATTCAGGACAATGCGACAACAGACCTGCGCGCCATCCCAGGAAGTGCGTGCCAGGAGGCTCTCCAAAAATGAAAGAAATGATGGGAACAGTGTATTGCTGGTAGAAAGGACTACCGTAAGGGAGATAAGATGTTGTACTATAAGCAATAAAGATGTTATAGGAAAAGTTGGGTTTCTTTTTGAACACGCACCGTACACTCAGTGACAACCTAATAATTACACAGAAGCTCCACCCGCAAAACCAGAGTGCATTTGCCCTCTGCACCTCAGCTCTCTGAGGCATAGAGCTCAAGAGATGAAGCAGGACTTGGATTTGAGCGAGTTGGTTCACAGTTAGTTGGGGAATGCAGTGCAAGGAAGACAGGGACAAAGAAAACACGAAACACTAGACGAGCACTGTCTAGTATTCCGTGCACAAAATTTGTCTATAGGGATGCGTGTTCATGCCAATAAATAAGTTTGAAGTCTGTGCCCTATGTATCTAATTCCTGCAGTTATTCCTTGTCTCATGCGCTGTGATTCACCTACTATACAATAACTGCTACTTCAGTTCATCTGTTCAGTAAAGTAATTTTCAACTACATCCAC
This sequence comes from Dermacentor silvarum, assembly GCF_013339745.2. Lineage (NCBI taxonomy): Eukaryota > Metazoa > Arthropoda > Arachnida > Ixodida > Ixodidae > Dermacentor > Dermacentor silvarum. The sequence continues at coordinate 195,964,771 of NC_051154.1, read as the reverse complement.
TGAGAAAATGCTGCAAGATTGGCTTAATATTGCTAGCATGGTCAAAAATAATTTAGACTGTAATCAATGAATGTGTGAAAAAGAAATTATGGGGTTTAATGTGCCAAAACCACAATATGATTATGAGGCACGCCGTAGTGGGTTACTCCGGCTTAATTTTGATCACCTGGGATTCTTGATCGTGCACCTGAATCTAAGTACACTGGTGTCTTTTCACTTCGCCTTCATCGAAATGCGGCCGCCGTGGCCAGATGTGTGAAAACTATTGAAAAACAAATTTCTGAAGATATTATTATGAGGCCCCTAAATCATATAAACCAAATAGTGCAAGCAACATTATAACACATAATCCTGAATGCTGGTGCACCTCTGAATAACAACTGTGGTGTGCATGCTACTCATCTTGTATACAATTTGATTACTTCTTGTTTTTCTTTTTTTCGACATGCACATTACTTCACACAGAGTCCACTCAGCTACTTCGAAACCTCTTAAGCTCAAAAAAGAAATTATGGAGCTAATCATTTCAAATTAACACAGGGTTATGAGGGGCACTGTAGTCATTAAGTTTCCTACAGAAATGTCTCGAGAGAACTCTGACATTATTGTCTCTGGAAGCTGCAAGTATGATAGTTCAGCCAGAATGGGAATGATAGTGTAACGACTGGTAGTACATAGATTTGCATAAACTTTGTCCTTCCGACTTCAAATGGCTTTGTGCCTTGACAAGCTTATCATACTCAACAAAACATTGCTTTATAAATACAATTCACAATGGTTATGCATTTGAACAAAGATGTATTAGCTGGCTGTGTTTAGTAAACTAGTATGATTGCATGGACATTTAGAAAGTGCAATAAGCAACACCACAACAATATTTAAAGCCACAAGCACAAACACTAGACAAATACATGTACTGCCCAATGTTCTCATGGCAGCTGAATGATCGCAGCACTACAGTTCCGTCTAGCAATTCTTGTCGGAAAATATGGCTGTAGTGGGGAGGGCATCTGATTAATTTTGAACACTTGCGTTTCTTAATGCGGACACAAATCATGAAACATAAGTACTTTAACACTCAGCCCTTCAGTAGTGCGGCTGCTGCAGCCAGCATCACACCTATAATATCATGCGGCCCTTATAACGTTAAATTCAAGTAGTTTACTTTTTTAGATTGGAAGTACCACATCTCCCAACAAAAGACATAAATACATGTTTATGAAGCACATAAACCATCTTTGCCATGTTCGTCCTTTCTTCATCTTGTGTTCCATCAATTTTGCGCTGTTACCCTACTTTCACACCTTGAACCAACTAGTCCAAGCCACAACCCTAACATAAACCATACTACATGTAATAGTACATCATTTTTCTTAATGATGACGGGGCCAACTGTAATTTTCCTGTTTGAACACACGAAAAATGAAAAAAAAAGGTTATGACTTGTAGGCAACCATCCCTAAATTGATTTCAATAAAGTCATTAAAATTATTCAGCTAATCAACTTAATCTTCTAATATAGACACTCAAATATTATTAATACTTCTTAAAGTAGTCTTTTTTTGTCACCATGAAGTGCCTAATCAAACGTACAGGGTCTTCCTTAACACAACCACTGTGATGTAGGTTACTCTCCCTGTACAGAACTGAACATGCTGGCAATTGTTATGGTGCAGAAGCAACAGCATTGTGAAATATAAATGTATACAAAAATATTCCTGTTACATTTGATTACAAATGGCTTGAAGAAGCTGTAGCTGAGCAGAAATTATGTGGATATTCGTTGTGTGACTGTGTGAATATGTCTACAGACTGTGTAAATATGTATGCAAAGTGCTTGATGGGTCATGGATGGCCCATGTTTGTACCAACCATTGGAGCTGTGATATCTAAACTATTCCATGTAACCCAACAGCAAAAATTTAACTATTTTGACTGCAACACAACAACAAAACAGCAGCAAACAAATCGTATCCTAGTACATCTGCCAGTAGAGTGTAGTAGAGCAAAGTAGCAGTTGAGGAGTTCTCTGAACATGCTTGCACGAATGCACCAGTAATATCTGGCATAGTCAAAAGAGGAAGTGGCGTGCTTATAGCTTTGAGACAATTTGACATGATGGCTTTTCAGTATTTTTACTATGAGAATGAAGAGACATGCGGGAAGAAGTGCTTCCACATGCGGTAGAAAGCTGATGAAACAGCGTACCAAATTAAAAAAAGGTGCACAGAGTTCTGTGTGTCCATTATTGCCAGCAGCCACACTCGGGAGGTCAAGGTTATAAAGCAAATACAGCAGACACTTTCTGCAACAAATGTCAGGCAAACCATTAAATGTTATATGTAATTCATAAACATTGGTCAGAAGTGAAGTTTGACTCCCAAGTATCCTATGACAATGATAGACGGAATTTCCTATAAAAGTTCACAACATATCTGAAGTACTAGCCTTAATAAAATGTTTCTTTTAATTCAATAAATGCTTGCACCTCTCCATAAAGCATCGTATATAATTTGGTGATGGCCTATACAGAGCAATGTGGGTTACCAGTTAATTAAGCAGCGTGGGCACAAAACGCCTCAATGTAATTCCAATTGCGACATACAAAACACCAACCACAAGCACAGTGGTATGAGCGTGTGATAAAACTTGCGTGTAATAAAACTGCGGTGTTCAGAGTCTTTATGTAAAAAATTATCGAGCTCGATCGTGTTCGAAAGTTGCCGTGTGAAGCCGGTATAATTTATGTGATAACGTGTGAAAAGCTGGAACATATGGGTTCACATGCGTAGCTGTGATTATCTTACGTATACATATTTCACTGGGAGTCACGTGCGGTTGACGAGACCGCATTTAAATGCTTCTTTGAGCTTTGATAACACCGATAAACATCACAACCGTGGTTGCACTGTGTTAACGAACACGAAGACACGCGACATCATCTGTCGCCAATCTACATGACATACAAACAGTGCACATGGAAAATGTGCATTAAGACCACACAGACATCAAGAGCAAACATCGCCGAGAGAGTGAATTAACAGAAGGCATACGAAGGCGCTCACCAACGCGCGTAATTCCACGCACACATGAAGGCAATTTAAACTGCTCGTTGCGCAACACCTGCTCGTTGTTTAAACAACTCGTTGCCACCAAACGTGCGTTGAAGACATTTCGAAACTTGCGCCGTTTTTGCTTGTGCACCTCCGCACAAAGATGCACAATTTGTGAACTTGTACACTGCCGTAATCTGGTTCACAGTGGTGCCACAGAATAAAGAGCCAACTTTGCTGAACCAACAACAGCGTGCTGGCGAATCGAACGGAACGACGGACCATTCATGTCTGAAAACTTTCGCCATGCTCCTCGCGCCATACTTGCGCTGCGCCGTTCGTGCATGTTGCAAAGAGCAGAAGCCAAAGTCAGGCTCGTATCCAGGCAAGACCGCGACTTTGGGGACGTTTTCGAATATTTAAGGGCACCAGTTGTACCTAGGCGTTCCCTACATTTTATGCAGAGAAATACCTAGGTGCCTAGCCCGTTTGGTCACGTGACTTTTTCAACCACGTGACCTGAGGATCAGTCTCCTCTCTTTACCGCGACGCCTACTACAGTGCTTAGAATGTACATGGATATTCTAGGCACTGTAGCGCTACTTAGCAAAAGCGGCGGTGGCGCGTGGATGGAGGGGCTTTAAGTTAACGGTCCGTATCTAACAGCTCTTCCTCGCCACGGAAGTTCGGAATGGCCGGTGAACTAAATTGGGTGGCCATGAGGAACGCTGATGAAGCCTCTAGTACACTGGCGACGAGCCTCATGTGACGAATTTCAGGATCCCTGGCCCTGGAGAACACATGTCTCACTAATAAACGAAACAACATAGCGCTGCACCACGTGCAAATACAGGCTCTTCACCCCTGACTCGCCAGGCTATTACCATATCAAAATCAACCCTGTGGTCCACCCCCCCCCCAATTTTCATAAAGCAGTTCCCACCACCTTTCCAAACAGCTTTCCATATCTGCTCGAATGCCGACATGGCCAGGGCGACATTGCCGTTGCAAAAGAATCGTGAGGAAACTGAACAATCAATGGAAACAACCATTATCATCATACGCAAGCGAAGTTCTAAAGCTACAAGGATGACTTCCAGTCCATAATACAATGCCATTCCTCGTTATTCAAATGAAGGAAGGCAACACGTAGAACTAAACGAAAGGCTCAAGATAACCATATCTTCAAAACACCTTATGCAGCCTCACTTCAGGAACAGCCGGTTCATAATCTGTCACAATGGGCGACTTATCGCACGCACTGATGCCACTGAACAGCCTCGTCAACTTACGGATGCATAATCAAAATCGCTCGAATTTTGCGGGCACTATTCTGAATGCCCTCACACAGACGTTTTTTAACGCTATACGCACGTTTCTTTCTTATGTCCATACAGGACACATCTTAAGTGAACCACAAAATTAAACTTGCGTAAATTTGCGCACTCACAAGAACCTTTTAAGAAACCGCCATCTGCTTTTAACTAATTACACGCACGCTTAATAGAAAACTCAGAATGTCGTCGCCCCAAACACACACGAGCGACCCAGTCACAAAAATTCTGTTTTCTTCTGTTCGCACAGGACACGTGCTAAGTGGCATCGTACCAACGTTTCTCAGTGCAAAAGATGCACGCACTTAGTAGCGCACCCAGAATCTCTGCCAGGGGGTGGAAGCAAGCGCTTTGCATAATATGCGATTTCCTTGCTTTAGCCAGAGCAATCCAATAGCAAATAAAATACCTCATAATTATAGTAATGGCGCCAAGGATGATGACGATGTTTATTCAGCGTTTGACTCAAAGTAATTTAAGCTTGAAGGAATAAATACAAGAAATTGATAAAGTGTTTTTGTTAACGAGGAAAATTTCACTACGCCACCTTCTGAATTGCAATGGCAATGTGAACAGAGCGCTGAAGGTACACGTTGGACTGGTGGGGCTGGACGCGTGGGGGGAGTTACAACACTCGAACCCCCCCCGTCCGGTCGGTGCGCCACTGCACGCACTGAAAACCAATGCGCTTAACCTCGAACGAAAAACTTACTTTTAACAAAGGCTAAGTAATACACACGCGCGTTAACATAGGCTTTTAACAAAATGGCCCTAACGTTTCAAATCACTCACAAACTAAAGAAAGCCTAACTACTCATTAATGGTTATTTCGCGAAACTAACACTTTACTCAAAACGCATCTTTCAAACTACGGAGCTTCACAAACGAAAACACTAACGAAGCTCATAATTTTCCAATGAAAGAAACTCTAGTCTAAACTCGCGAAAATTGTTAAATGCTCAAAAAACAAAAAGTAAGCAAACGAAACAAAACTTCTACGGAAGCCGTCTTTCTGTCGGTCGTTCCGATAATCTTGCAAAAAAACTATTTTTGAGCCTAACTCGAGGTGGTCGCTGTTTGAAAGCCCTTCTATCCAGCCAGGAACAACAAAAGGCCGTCAGTTCTTTCCAGACGTCTCATTTGCGTTCCACGAAGACCTCGCGTCTCACTACAACCTCCTCTCGTCCTTGCGTTCCTGCTCGCAATGCATGCTGCGCCCCGAAAAGAACAACAGGGACCATAATTGCCCTTTGTCCGGCCGAGCATGCTTCTTTCATTATATTTAGCCGGTAGCTCGGACACGCTTGAATCGCAATTGTGTCAACGACGATCGCACCTTTCTTTGCGCCCCGCTGATGGCGTTTGACGCTTGTCACTTTTTTGCGGCGTCACACGCCGCATCCCGATTTTGACAACGCTTCTTTCTACGGCGCTTTTTCTTCCAACTCATTCTTGAGCCCTCTGCCCGCGCCTCGTGCTGACCGTTACTTATATCATCGGTCCGGATCACTGTCTCACGCGCGCAGTCTGAGTGATTATCAATTAAATCAGCTCTCTCTTTGCCTTGACTGGCGGACAGCTTGACCGACTCTGGAACAATGCAGCAGGCTTTACTTGAGCTACGGAACTCGCACTTGTGCGGACTGCACTGTCCAGCTCACACTGCAGCCCTATGGTCTCGATCGCTGTCTCACTCGCACAGTCTTTAAATCGTCGCTCTCTTGGCACAGCTAATTAACTGATCCCTGAACAATGCAGTTGTCTGACCTTGAGCTACACAGCTCGCACTCCTGCAGCCTGCACTGCGCTTCAGCGCTCAGCCCTGAATCGACATAGGTACTCGTGTCTCTCGGGTCAGCGGTACTCAACCTTGTTAAGAGCCTCGTTAACAATTCTTGCGACGCAAACACGCGGTGTCTGTGCCAATTCATTCACAGCTGGCCTAGCTGTCTCTACAGTGCTCTGTTGTCACAGCATCGCGTCGCTCTCACTATATACGACCTTCAACGGCCTCTGTTGCTACTAAGATATCGTTAGCAGATAACACTTCCTGCTCACTTATGAACGTGCTGATCTCGCACGAATTACTCTTCTCTTCAGCTTTTGACGAAAATGTACTTTTCTCACACTTTCGCTGCGTACTACCTAGGGATTTTTTGGCTGCCGTTGTCTTTGTTCGATCAATCTCTTTGTTCAAGGCTGCCACCACCTTTTCGTGCTCCTGCCGTTCTAGCTCACGTTCACTCTCGCGCTCTCGTTCTTGACGCTCACGCTCTTGACATTCTCGCTCGCGCTTCTGCGTTTCCTGTACTACCTACCAAGCAATCTCAATGTTCTCATTGTCAATGCCACTATATATAATTGCCTTTTCGATAGCTGGCCTTTCCATCGTTTCCTCCGCCTCAACTCCCAAATCCTCGCACACCAACAACAAGTCTGACCTCGTCAACTTTCTAAGAAGATCCATGGTAGCTGCCTAGTCTGGTGGTCAGAACTGTTTCCTTAATTTGTGAAAACTCAAATATGCTACAAATGCCCGATTCCCAGAACAATCAAAATAAACACACTGTCATGATATGGACGGAAGCGCGCGAAAAACAAAAAGACATTGCCGTGTTCGCCGTGCGGGGGCGATGAAGAAGTGATGTGATCGTGTGGCGCGTGGTGCGTGCGAGTGTTCTGAGCTGCTCGGCGTTGAAGGCCAGCCGGTTCTCGCTGGACGCCCGGTCAAGAGAACCCAGATCGCCCACTGCGCCGCCCTCGGATGCAAAGGACCTGCGTTCCTGCTGGGCAACCGGTCCAGTGAGCCAGGCGAGCGGGGCAACCGTTCGAGAAAGCCAGGTGAGCGGCCAACCGATCCAGGAAGCCAGGCGAGAGGGGCAACCGTTCGAGAGAGCCAGGCGAGCGGCCAACCGGTCCAGGGAGCCTGAAGGGCCTGCGTTCCTGCTGGACAACCGGCTACAGTCGCTGGGCGACTGTAGCAGACCGGGCGTCCAGCGAGAACCGGCTGGCCTTCAACGCCGAGCAGCTCGGAACACTCGCACGCACCACGCGCTACACGATCACACAACTTCTTCATCGCTCCAGCACGGCGAACACGGCAATGTCTTTTTGTTTTTTGCGCGCTTCCGTCCATATCATGACAACCCCCGGTTTTAAGAAAGTTGTTCACAACTTTTCTAATGGGGAAGAATGCGAAAAACAAAGGCCAACGTGTTGTGCGAAGGTCCACTTTCAAAACGAGTTCACTCACGCGTATACAACTATTGTTTTAAAATGAAATGTCTTCTTGTCCTTCAGCAAGTTTAAAATTTTCAACTCTATGGTAGTATACACTTGTTCAGCGATTTAAACACGGCTCAGGTAATCCGCTCCGACGTTATCCGACCCTTTGTTGTAGTCAACGGCAAAGGAGTACTCTTGCAAGAGTAAGCTCCATCGCAAAACTGTTGTTGAGATGTTTGGCGGACTGCAAGTATTGCAAAGGCTGATGGTCGGATTGTATCACAAATTGTTTGCCGTACAAGTACAAATGGAATTTTTGTACTGCCCATACAAGGGCTAAGCATTCCCGTTAATTCAATGGTGGAATACCTTGTTTCTCGAGGCAACAGGTTGCGACTAGCGCAGGCAACAGGATGTAAGACCTGATCCTCTCCTAGCTGAAGCAGTATGGCACCAAGACTAGTGCTTGAGGCATCGGTGCGGAGGACAAATTCGTTTCTCATATTGGGTGCTTGTAGAATGGGAGCGTCGCCAAGCTTATTTTTCAGAATGGTGAAAGCTTGCTCTTGAGCCGGTCCTCAAGCAAGAATGTTGTTCTGTCCTTTCTGTGTGAGATCAGTCAAAGGCTTGGCGATCTCAGTATAGTTAGGGATGAATTTCCTGTAGTACCAGGTAAGACCTAGAAAAGACTGGAGGGTCTTTTTCGTCTTAGGTCTTTTGACTGCGAGAATCTTGTCTAGGATCTTCAGAAGAGGTTCAACTTTACCGTCTCCAATTCGATGGCCCAGGAAAAAGATTATCTGCTCTCCTATCTCACACTTGCTGGGTTTTATCGTTAACTTGGCCTGTTGAATTCGCTCAAACACACGCCGCAGAGTGACCAAATGCTCATTCCACGTATTCGTAGCAATGACAACATCGTCAAAATAGTGGTAAACATTTTATAGGTCACCAAGAACGGCTCGCATAAGGCATGCGAAAACAGCCGGAGCTGTCTTGGTCCCAAACGGCATGTATACAAAGTGATACATGCCAGATGTACTGGAAAATGCTGTCTTTTCTCGACTATCCACAGACATGGGCACCTGCCATGTCTTTGGTAAAATCAAATTTTGAGAAAAACTTGCACTGGACCAGCAAGGGCAAGAACCACGTCGATGCGCGGTATGGGCTCACTGTCAGCAGACAAGGTCTTATTAAGCTCCCTAAAGTCTATACATAAACGCATCGTTTTGTCTGATTTCTTGACAACTACGATGGGAGCGTGATAGGGTGACTGAGACCTCTCTGTGACGCCCAATTTTAGCATTTCTTGTACTTCTCGACGCTTTCCCGTAAAGCTAGTGGGATAGGATACTGGGGAACATGGATTGGCTTATCAGAGGTCAAGCGTAGTACGCACTGAACGAGTTCAGTCTTTCCTGGTAGGTCAGAAAATATATTCTCAAATTCTTCAAACAAGGCAAGCACCTCTGAACGCTGTTCATCACTTAACTTCGTAGATAACTTCACATCAGCCGCCGTCTGTGTACGGAAGAGACTAGGGGAGGGAATCTCGTGGGAACCTTCTTCGCTTAACGGCTCCCCATTTGCTTCCAACGGGCCTTGGTCGATCTCGGTTATAACAGAGACCTGCTGCACTGGTAAAGGTTCGCGCGCCTCATATTTCTTCAGCATATTGATGTGGAATATTTTTCTTTTTCCACTCATGTTCAAAACATAGTCGACTTCGTTCTTCCGTTCGATGACTTCAAATGGACCCTTCCATTGCATTAGCAATTTGTTGGAATCAGTCGGCAGTAGAAGAAGTACTTTATCACCAACGTTTAACTTGCGAGAACGGCTCTTCCGGTCAAAGTAGGTTTCTTGCTTTGCGCGTGCCTTCTCCAACTCGTCATGGGCAAGTTTGCATGTCTCCTCAAGGCGATTTCGAAGATCGACAAGATAGGTGTAGGTTGTACGAGTTTCGCCGTCGATATCCTCATTGGTCCACAGCTCCTTGAGCACCGTCAGTGGTCCTCGTACGTGTCGACCATAAATTAATTGAAAAGGCGAGAAGCCCAGGCTTGCTTGCGGCACCTCTCTGTAGGCGAAAAGCAGTGGAGCAAGGTACCTGTCCCATGATCGAGGTTTGTCCTGGCACATCCTCTTCAGCATGGTCTTCAGGGTCCCGTTGAACTTCTCAACGAGCCCATTCGCCATGGCATGATAGGGAGTCGTTCGGAGAAACCTGATGGCAAGTAGACGGCCCACCTCTTCCATGAGTTCCGATGTGAAACTTGTTCCTTGGTCACTTACGATCTCTTTCGGTAGACTAATGCGAGAGAAAATCTCAATCATTCCGTCTGCCACATGCACAGCATCAATTGCAGGGAGAGCAATGGCATCCGCATATCGGGTGGCAAAATCGTTGCCACGGTCCGATTTCGGTGAGAAAGGACCGTTTAAATCGACTGCAACGCGTACACAAATTCTTCAAACAAGGCAAGCACCTCTGAACGCTGTTCATCACTTAGCTTCGTAGATAACTTCACATCAGCCGCCGTCTGTGTACGCAATCGACCACTCGAGTGCACACAGACACAGAATATATATTAAAAGCACAAAGACGTACAGACTTCACGATGGACATGTACTTAAGAATTATGCTAACGAATGCAGTCCCGAAGCTGCTACTTAGAGTGTCCTGTTATATAATATAAAGTCTGTCGCCGTGCGTTCCCTTTGCGTGGAGCCCGTTGAGGCGTAGAAGTCGATGTCGGTCCGGAAGGGTCGGCTGACGGCTGGACGACGTCACCATGGGCCTACCCACGGCATCATGGGATCTGCAGCTACAGCAGCGACTGTAGCAGACACAGCCGTGGTAGCCGTGCAACAGCTGTCGCTACTGCTCTCGCCTCCGACAGCAGGCTGGTCGTGGCAGTGGCCCGGGAAAGCGACCACCTCGCCTGGCTCCCTGGACCGGTTGTCCAGCAGGAACACAGGCCCTTCAGGCTCCCTGGACCGGTTGGCCGCTCACCTGGCTCTCTCGAACGGTTGCCCCTCTCGCCTGGCTCCCTGGACCGGTTGCCTAGCAGGAACACAGGTCCTTTGCGTCCGAGGACGGCGCAGTGGGCGATCTGGGTTCTCTGGACCGGGCGTCCAGCGAGAACCGGCTGGCCTTCAACGCCGAGCAGCTCAGAACACTCGCACGCACCACGCACCACACGATCACACCACTTCTTCATCGTCCCCGCACGGCGAACACGGCAATGTCTTTTTGTTTTTCGCGCGCTTCCGTCCATATCATGACACTACAGTGTACTAGAATAGGGGCAGTGTGCTCACAGCCGTATCCCTGCGCCGTACCGCGGCGCCGCGGCGCACACAGCGTCCACTGCTCCGGCGCCCGCCAGAGGCGCTGCCGCCAGGTATGGAGTGCGATCTCTTGGATCGCGACGCTAAAGTGTTCTAGAAAGGGGTAGTGGGCTGACAGAGGGCCGCGCACTGACGCAGTTCGTGTCTCACTCGTGAGATGGCGCCACCATAATCTTCCATGTAAGCGACCGCGTTGCTGCCCTCCGCGCGAACGATAATAAGCCACCGCTTCAAGCACAAACTGATGAGCAATTCATCGGCATTTTCTTTCTGTTTTTGCATGAGCGAATTCTTACTTTGGCCATTGTTCTGGCGGCCGTGATCAGCGGGAGCAGAGTGCAAGGCATGCTGCAAACCGCCAGTTTTGTGTTGTGGTAGTGAGCTGTCATTTCGAATAAAATGCAGATCTCGCGGTTGTACTGCCTTTAGAGCAAACAGATTGGGTATCTCCATGTCCACTGATTTAATAATAAGCAATAGGGTGGCATGGTAACGGCTCATATTTCTCCACGAATATGCTAGCATTTATATCCCATAGCAGCTTATGCGAGGTCATGATCTTATTAAATAAAACACTATTATGACAAACTTGAGCATCCTCTCGACTGTTATATTGTCCTAAATACTACAAATTTCAGACTCGGACAGCACACCTTGCGTAGAGAAAAAGATGAATAGGGGTACATTGCAGGAAAGGCTGTTTGTCATATGGTGTCAAAAGCTTGCCCAAGAAATTTGAGAACGAAGATATTATATCGTGAGAATATAGGCGCTTCATATGCAATCCAATTTTACCGCATTAAAATTGACACCTTACATGCTGTGAATTAAATTTATGGCGGAAATTGCGCGCAAAACACAGCTATCTGCTGCGCGTAAAATTCAGTTAGCAATTCTGCTGACACTAATATATCCTAAATGTTAATTTGCATTCCTTTCTACAGAACTATTTGTGTGCACTCGCTTTTATTTGGGAAAAGGCATGTGCAGTGGAGATGTGGAAAGAGGAAGTCATGAAAAATATTGAAAAGTTTATTTGGTGAAGCACTGCAATGCTCTTAATTCCACAAAAGGCATGCTCCTTAATCAATCACTTTCATTTCGATCTGAAAGCGAAAAGAGGAGACGGCAAAAAGCTGAAAAAGTTTGAAGAGGGTCTTGTCCCCTTTTACAGTCAACAGCACGTGTGGTGTATGGTATCTTTCCTAAAACAGCCTAATTAAACCTTTTAGAACACTTTCGCCTAATAGACGTTCCAAAAATATTCACAAATAATAACAAAATAAAAAGAGGCGCAAAAAATATCAGTAGCACAGTGGCAGAGCATCAATTCAAGAATGGGTTTACAAAAACACATATGAATGCTGAACACATTATTCATACAATAAATAAAGACACTGCATAAGTAGAAATACTAACAAAAGTGACCGATGAACGGCACATACATTGGGTTTGCGTATTAGACACACATTGACATTCAGATAACCCATGCATTTTTATTCAGATACACTGATGCTCTGGCAGGTCATCTTAATTGCAGTGTTTGTGCTACATAAAGGCTTAAAGTCATATTTGGTGAGTACATTTAGCAGAGAGGGTACTTATAGTCAACAATTTCTTGCTTTAGTATGCACAGGGAGTCGAAAGTGCCATTTTGTTTTGTCTTGTTTCTCAAATACTGGTATTTTCTTGTATTCGGGCCAGTCAACTAGCAACAGAATGTTTACAGTTCAGAAAGGATATATAGGTAAACTTTAACCTATACTTATACAATGGAAACACCGTGTTTGTGTCTTCAACCGGCTTGTCTGCACGGTATAATTTTTTTTCCACAGTCTTGTGAGTGTTTCATCCTTGGGCACGCCGAACAGTGATGGTTTTGGGGCACCTTTCACATGAACATAGCCCGTCTTGCACCCGGGCGCATAGCAGTGGTTCCGACGGCGTAATGTCATTTCAAGCGAAGTACCGATGACCACGAGGCACGATAAATCTGCGAAATTATTTACAACCATGAGAACTGAGAAATAAAACGTATCGATGAAACAACGCTCAGCCGAAAGCCTGCAGTGACGATGAAATGGCAGCACCACTATAGTGCCCAGAAGTATATTCTAGGCACTATAGCAGCACGGCGAGGACTTCCATGGATGGATGGATGGATGGATGAGGCTGAACCCTTTAAATCGGGCGGCGGCATACGCCACCTAGCCATGACTATTAACATAATTTGTACTTTGTGGTGGGTGAAATTTCACCCCTGCCTTAATTTTATCCACCAATCAGATAACCTCTGTTTGGTTCTTTCTACCCGCTTAAAGTCTATTTTGCCTTCACTGTCCCTAAACCCCAATGCTTTGAAAAAATCAGCCCCGTTGCCTTGCACTGTAGGGTTAAGCCCCTTACAGAAAAGTATGAGGTGTTCAGCCGTTTCCTCTTCTTCTCCACACGCACAGCACAACGTGTCTATACCTTGGTACTTGACTCGGTACATCTTAGTCCGCAATACTCCCGTCCTGGCTTCAAACAACAAAGAGCTTCCCCTAGAATTATCATAGATATTTTCTTTGGCAATTTCTTGCTTGAAAGTTCGGTATGTGCCCAGTGCTGATTTCGTCTGCATCCCTGTTTTCCACAGACCCCTCTCTGTTTCCTTAACCTTTTTCTTAACCGCTGTTTCCTGGTTTGCACCCCTCCTGCAGTCCAAATATTTGATTGACAGTTTTCTGGTCAGCTTCCTCCATTTTGTATCAACATTCCTCATGTACAAATAACTGAAAACTCTCCTTGCCCACCGCTTTTCTGCCATCTCTCTCAATCGCTCCTCAAATTCTATCTTGCTGCTGGCTTCCCTGCCCTCGAATGACGTCCATCCCATGTCACCCTGTACCCCCTGATTTGGTGTATTTCCGTGTGCTCCCAGAGCCAGTCTACCTACCCCTCGCTGCTTAACTTCCAACCTTGCTCGAACCGCTGATCTCATGCACAGGACCGCATTGCCGAAAGTCAAACTAGGGACCATCACCCCTTTCCAAATCCCTCTCACCACTTCGTACCTATTGTAATTCCACAGTGCCCTATTTTTCATCACAGCTGCATTTCTGCTACCTTTAGCCGTCACATATTTTTCATGTTCCGTTAGGTACTCAGCCCCATTGCTTATCCACACTCCAAGATATTTGTACTTATCCACCACATTCAGCGTAACCTCCTGTATCCTATGCTCGCTGCCCTGATTATCATTAAAAGTCATGACTGCCGATTTTTCTTTACTAAACTTCAAACCTAAGCTATCTCCCTCTTTACCACAGATGTCCATTAATCTCTGCAAGTCTTCCTTGCTGTCAGCCATAAGTACAATGTCATCTGCATACATCAGTCCTGGTAATGACTGTTTAATCCATTCTCCCTGCTTGAAATAGGAAAGGTTGAAGCCAAGTCCGCTCCTCTCTAATTTTTTCTCTAATCCTTGTAAATACAGCATGAACAACAGAGGTGACAGAGGGCACGCCTGCCTAAGCCCCTGCTGTATCTCTATAGGCCCAGATACCTTGTTTTCCCATTTTATAAGCACCCTGTTACTTTTATAAATATCTTTTAAAAGATTTCTTACTCCATCTTCCACCTCTAGAGTGCCCAGTATGTCCCACAAATCCTTTTGGATTACACTGTCATAGGCTCCCTTGATATCCAGAAAGGCAAGCCATAGGGGCCTGTGTTCCTTTTCTGCTATTTCAATACACTGTGTCAATGAGAACAGATTATCTTCTAACCTTCTTTGTTTTCGGAACCCATTTTGTAGTTCCCCCAGCACCTCCTCGCTCTCCACCCATGCCTGCAGTCTGTCCTTTATAATCTGCATCAGCACCCTGTAAACCACTGACGTCACTGTTATGGGACGGTAGTTGTTTATGTCGGCTTTGTCCCCCTTTCCCTTATATATCATGCTCATCCTGCTCAGTCTCCACCCGTCAGGGGCTTCACCGTCCATTATCATTTTGCTCACTGCCTCTCTTAATGCTTTCTTAGATTTTGGGCCCAATGTCTTTATCAACATAATTGGGATGCCATCAGGACCTGTCGACGTGCTACTAGGAACCCTCTTCTCTGCCCTTTCCCACTCGCTTTGTGCCAGTGGAGCCACTGCACTGACTAGTCCATCCTCACCTGATTGAGCACATGCTATGTTTCGTTCTTTAAATTTTTCTGTCATCATTGTTCTTATATGTTCCATTGCCTCATCTCCCTCTAGTCGAACACCTTGAGCTGTAACTATAAACCTCTGCTCTAGGCTAGTCTTATTACTCAAGGAGTTGAGATGTTTCCAAAATTTCTTCGCTGCTTTTCTATCCTTTTTGTTTACTTCTGACAACCATTGGCTCCCCTTTCTTCTGATCTTCTCATTGATCAAATTGGATGCTTCCCTTCTACAGTTTAAGAAGTTGTTCCATTTTCTGCCTACATCAGCTTCTGGTTCACCCCTCTGCTTTGAATATCTGTGTTCCCTGGATGCTTCCTGGTGTTTCTCTATGGCCTTCTTAACCTCCTCATCCCACCAGCTCTTGGGTTTACGTCTTCTGTTCCCTTTTGTCCTGACTCGTACCTTAGTAAGCTCTAGCTCAAATAGTCCTGTTAAATTTGCATATGTCCATTCTGTTTTTGTATCCTCTGAAATTACTTCCTCAATTTGCTGGGTTGCTATTTCAAGCTGCTTTTCCGAGTAAAATATCCCACCTGGTAGTTCATCTTGCCTCCTACCTACTTTCATGTCCCTTCTAAAACTCACCTTAATACGTTTGTGATCACTACCTAGACTTCTGGAGCCATATTCATCTATGCTCATTACATTTAGCCTATCGTGCATCCTATGTGACATTATTGCATAATCTATCGTCGACTGCAGGCTCCCTACCTCCCATGTTATGTGCCCTTCACACTTCTCAGTACTGTTGCATACAACTAAGTCATGCATTTCACACATATCCAGCATCATGTTGCCTGTTGAGTCTGCGTACCCGTCCATGTCTTGTATGTGTGCGTTCATATCTCCTAGTATAATAATCTCGCACCCTTCTCCTAGCTCATTAATGTCACTTGATATGCATTCCAGCATTTTTTTTTCCTCTTTGGCATTTGCTCCTGTCCACAGGTATACAAAGCCAAGGAGTGTCTGCTCTCCTGCAACTTTCCCTTTTAGCCATAAATGCTCCTTGCATTCCTGTTTGACCCTTCGCCAGTTCATACTTTTATGAATGAATGCACCAATTCCACCCCCTTTTCTGCTGCCCTCTGTTCTATTGCAATATTCCCAAGCATAGTCAGGATTACAGGGAGGTTGCTCCATGTCCCTAAGATGTGTCTCCACAAACCCGTATACCATCAGCTTTTCTTGCCTTAGTTGCTCGTCTATCTCCTCCCACTTCAGCCTATTCCTGCCACCTTGCATGTTAATGTAACCTATGTCAGAATGACCTTGCCCCTGGTGCTTACGTCTATTTCTTCTACCGATTCTACGTTTCTTGAATCTTGGAGCCTCTCTGGGTCCGTTTTCGTCTACACTGGTGGTCTTAGGGCTCTGGGTCCCCCCAAAAAAGCCGTAGCTTGGCGCCCTATCCTACTACCTACGCTCCCGCCCGTGGCACCACTGTAGTGAATGCCATCCTGTGCAAAAGGCTGGGAGCCAGACTCGTACACTTTCCGGTTTACCTCCATTACACCGTACCCAAGTGGTCTGCTCAGACCCCTAATGACCCGGTTAGCCTCAAGCACCCTCCATTCCATCGCGCTAGCCTGGCCCCGGACATGTGGGATTGTGCATATGGTCACATGCACTTTCGCAGAGGTTTCTCTGAGTTTACGCAACCCAACCTCTAACTGTCCGTTTAGGTTCTGGCTCCTTCCCTTCAGCACATCGTTGAGACCAGCATGGATAACGACCAGATGTTCATGCTCGAGGTTGTCCGATACCACCTTCTGAGCTTTTGCCATTGCGTCAACCATGCACTTCCCTGACTGGGCCTCCACCCTCACCCTCCCGTCTGCCTTCACTGTTGTAAGGACGCCCTCCTTAACCCTAGCTACGTTGGAGTCCCCCACCACTAGGACCCTTCGCTCTACACGTTTGCCTCCCGCCTGCGATTGTCGTCCTCCAGTTCGCGCTAGCTGGTTCTCCACCCGCCCTGCGCCACTGACACGTGACGATGTGCTCCCTGCCGTTCGTCCCTTCCCACCCGAAGCCTGCCGCAGTATACCTCACTGTAGAGTTGTGGAACCGCCGTGTTGCCGCCGGCTCTCGCCTGCTGTTCAACGGCCCCTAGGCGTCCCTCCCTGCTCTCATGGCATGCCTCTGCCTGAGTCTCCGCGCTGTCCCCGCCGCCCGCCTGAGCTGACCCGGGATTACGCGCCGCCTGTACCATTAGCGCCTCCACCCGCTCTTCCAGCACGGCCCGCTTTTCCCGTTCTTCTTGTAGCTCGCCAGCTATTCGCTTTACCAGGACGGCCTCGGCCCCCTCCCTGTTAAGCAACTCGCCGATCCGAGTTTCGAGCTCAATTCGCCGCTCTCGCTCCACCTTCAGCTCCCCTTTGAGCTCTTCCACACTGGCTGCCCATTCCCCTTCCATCCGCCGCACAGCTTCCTTAAATCCTTCACACGACCTGCACGCGAAGCTAGCCTCCTCAGCGTCGGCTAAACTGGCGAAGTGCGTCTCGTCCAAATAACACCAACGTTTGCACTCCTCGCACTGCACCAGCTCGTCATCACCCCTCTCCTTCCTAGCCTGCCGCGCCATTGTCCACCCGTCCACCTATCGAGAAAGCCCAATAAAATACCTGAACAAGGCCCCACGGTAAGCCGTACGGCAAACTCGCTATCCGGCTACCTCCGCTAGCTTCCCTAACGCGGTTTAAAACTGCCGCTTTACACTGCTTTCACCATGCAACACGTGCGCCACAACCCGCTTCCAAAAAAAAAAGAAAAAAAATTTATGCTGACGGCAGCGCCGCCACACGGGCCCTCGGGAAAACAGAAGCTCGTTGACATTTCTGGTGACGCGGCAACGTACGCCCTCTCCATGAGAGTGAGCCCACTACCCCTTTCTAGAACACTTTAGCGACGCTGACCGTTCTCCCTCAAGGGCTGCATAAGATAGCGCCAACCTTTCCTGACTGAAAACGAACCACTTAATATCGACGTTGTCGGCTCTCGACTGCAAGTCCCGCCGGCGTTTTCAGCAGTAACCTCTGAGCTTGCTCTGTGCTTGACGCTTTACTCAATGTGCACTCTGAGTGAGTGAGAATGGCTAGCCGCCGTCGAAATTACTCTTTTGGACCCGAGTGCAGAACTGGCTACAGTCGCGTGAAAGATGCACCAAAGGCGTCTTTGCTCAGCGTTTCATGTGATGAAGAATGGCGAAAGGAATGGGAGAGGAACCTCAACCGTGCAGATAAGACTTTGGAGGAATCTTGCATGGTCTGTGAGTTACACTTCGAACCGCGATTTATAATTTGGGACTTGTGCACCTTATAGAATGCAAAGAGGTGTGCATTCCTCGTGACAATTGCCACTCCTTTCAGAAAACGCTGTTCCCACGATTCTTCCGAATTTACCACAGTGCCTGATGAAGACGACACCTAAGCCCAGGAACAAAAGGAAAAGGTGTGAAAGGGACGAAGCACCCGCGAAGTAAAGCCGAAGCGCACAACACAGTAGCTATTCGGAGTTTTCACCGGCTGCTCCCGGCGCTTCCGGGATCATTCTTTATTTCGTTGTGAATAAACCAGGGATTCCGCGATAAAGCCGTTTGTTTCAGCTACCTGCGAATGCAACTTGAAATTTAGGACTGCAGTCCAATCTTGGCATTGCGAGCTTTCCAGTGTACTCGTCAATTTCAATTTATGCTTGTTAATTACGAAGAAATTCAGTTGTTTCAGCGACCTTGTGGTCCGTATACTTTTGCTCACGGGTGTACCTGGTATTTTCATCCTATCGATTTCATGTCGCATTAACGTTACGAAAGATGTAATACATAAATAACCAGCTAACCAGCTTAACTTGTGCAGCAGTAATACCTAAATATTTCGCGAATAGATGGAGCAACGTGAAAATGTCTAAGGCACTGCACGCCTCACCTGCGAAAAAAACAAACAAAGGAAGTGGTGGTTAAATTCGGCGCGGTGGTGCTGGAAACGCCGATGTGCGGTCGTTGTGGCGAAACCACACTGGCCATTTTATCGATCAGCTTCAGAAAAAACTCGAGTGCCCCCTGCTACCGTGACTGCAGCGGCCGTATCAAGCCTTTAACAGAACAGCATGAATAGCAAGGCTAGTTCATCCGTGCCTCCGGCTCAAAACAACGCCTACCCTCTGTAGATCAGCCTCAACAATAGTAATTTATTTCACTGCAAACTGCGAAGGTGCACCAAAGGACTTTCGTGCGCTGGACGTCGTGCATTTTACTTTTATACGGTGAAAACAGCAACACCCGATAGGTGTTCTACCGCGACGCGTAGGAAAGTTTCAGGATGGATGGATGGATGGATGAGGCTGAACCCTTTAAATCGGGCGGTGGCATACGCCACCTAGCCATGACTATTAACATATTTTGTACTTTGTGGTGGGTGAGATTTCATCCCTGCCTTGATTTTATCCACCAATCAGATAACCTCTGTTTGGTTATTTCTACCCGCTTAAAGTCTATTTTACCTTCACTGTCCCTAAACCCCAATGCTTTGAAAAAATCAGCCCCGTTGCTTTGCACTGTAGGGTTAAGGCCTTTACAGAAAAGTATGAGGTGTTCAGCCGTTCAGGTGACGCTGCGAGCCGCGCCACCTGTCAGCGGCGACACGAAGTGCGCCAAGCTCTGCCGCGTTGTGAGCGCACTACAACTCTTCTAGTACACTTTACATGACACACACACAATTTGAAGTCTGGCGAATCAAAGGAAGAAACCACGCGCGCACCCATGGGTGCAACACCACGCCATCTGGTCAGTGGCGTACCAACTATATCTCGAGTGGGGGGGGGGGGGGGCACACCATGGACGATCTGACTCTCTCTCTCTCTCTTTATATATATATATATATATATATATATATTGTTACAGATGAGATTGGTTTATTTACAAGATGATCGAGGGGGGCATAGAAGACGGGATCGCAGGCAGTCAGGCATTCTCTAACACACGCGCAGTTCTTCGATCTCTTCTCTGGCTCCGGCTCCACCGCGCAGCGTAACATCTTCCTCTGGCGGAGACGAAGCTCGCCGAGCGAGTTAGGAAACCACATGGTTGGTACCGCTTGATTCGGGAACCCTATGATGGTAGGGTTTCAGGCGGGCCACATGAACCACTTGTGGCTTCCACGACCGGCGATTACTGGAGGTCAGTTTTGCTATGACGTAGTTGACACCACTTAATCGGTTTAGTATCACGAATGGACCGCTTTACGTTGAGATAAACTTTCGATACAAGCGTTTCTTCTGTAGAGGTGTCTACAGTAAAACGTGATCGCCTGGAGCGAAAGTGACAGGTATATGCCGGGCGTCATAGCGTGCCTTGGTTGAAACTTGCGAAGAAAGTGTTCGTAGTCAAGCAAGCCGACGCGCTTCTTCGGCACGACACAATGTTTGTGCAATGGATGTGTATTCGTTCAATGCGAATGGCAAAATTCTGTCCAAGAAACTTTGGGGACTGCGAGCATACAACAGATAGAAAGGCGCATACCCGGTTACTTCGTGCTTGGCTGTATTGTTAGGATGGATAGTTGGGCGTGTTGGTTAAGCATGATCTGAAGTGAAGGCGCGAAAACGACGACGGACGAAGAGAGAGCACACACACACAGGGCGCCACTTCCAACAATGTTTAATCAGAAAAGAACGCCACTAATTTATACAGGGAGCACAATCACAGTTTCGCAGTGCGCATTCGCGTTCAGTTAAAGTAGTTCTTTGCGTGATAGAGATATTGAGGCAACACTTACGCACTTATCACCTGCTTCAATGATCCTTTTGGCCTCAATTATTAAACGAACCCATTTGTCACGGCTTCTGGCAACCACAGCGCAGGCGTAGAAGTCTGGCTTACATTTGCAGTCTCTACAGTGAATTGCCAGGTGGCCCTCTCTCCCAATGTTGACTTTGTTATTGTGCTGCCTCAGCCTGTCATTCAGGCACTGCTCGGTTTGGCCCACGTACTTTCTACCGCAATCTAAAGGAATTTCGTAAACTACGCCTGCCTGACAATCTACGTACTTGTTGTCATGTTTTGTGACACAGGCCGGTGCCTTGCGGAAAAAAGGGTTAGTCATTCTACAGAGCTTGGAAAGCTTGCACGGGGCAGAAAACACGACATTTACGTTAGCTCGCTTGGCAATCTTCTTCAAATTGTGCGACATGCGGCGTATGTAAGGTATGACGGCTACCTTCTCTTTTTCGCGAGGTGGCTCCTGGTCCAGTTGGCGTGTTCGGGACTTCTTCAGGATTGTTTCCGCTACGGAAACCAGAACAGGCTGTGGGTAACCTGCCTCTTCCAGTCGGTCGATCTGCTTGAGAAAACTTGCCGCAGCTCGATGTGAACAGGACTTCTTAAAAACATTCAAGAGGCACATGTTAGCAATGCTTCGTTTAACTAGCTTTGAGTGAGAGGAACTAAAAGGTAACAGAGGTTTACTTGCCCGAGGTTCATACTGCCAACAGACGTGGTTACTTGCTAAAAACAATCTAAGATCTAAAAACCTAATGGAGGAATCTACCGAAAGTTCGTGGGTCACTTCTATGGGAGATAAAGTCTGCCTGAAGGTTGTCAATGTTTGACTAACGACCAAGTCGGCGTCAATGAAATTCTTATCTACGAAAATTAGGAAGTCGTCAACGAATCTAAAAACTTTGACTACACCGCTACCCTCTAGACTGCTAGACATAGTTCTGCCAGCGCGAGCTAAGAATAAGTCGCTCTAGATCGGAGCTAAACAGGAACCTATGCAAACGCCGCTCTTTTGCAGGTAAAAACGACTGTCCCATTCAATATAGGTGGAAGCCAGGTATAGTTCGAGCATGGCAAGGAATTTGTCTTCCGGAATACCCGCTTCATTTTGAAATGCCAGGGAGCCATAACTGTCAATGCCTTCCTGGACGCACTGAAGCAATTCTGCTTTTGGCATGCTATAATATAGATCCTTCAGATCTACGGAAAAGGCCTCTAATTCCATCACTGGCTGCCTCGACAGGTAGTCAACTACTTGTGTAGAATCCTTTACGAGGTAAGGGTCGTCTACTGTAAGAAGCTTGAGCCTTACTAACAGAAAGGCAGCTAAACACTTCTGCCACGTATTGTGCTCCGACACTATTACTCTTAAAGGGCAGTTATCTTTATGGGTCTTGGCGCTGAAAAAGACCTCGAGTGTGCGCACTTTGCTATTTTTAATGTCCCTAGCTAATTTTGACAGGTTCATTTTTTCGCACATCTTCTTCGCTTCACATTTCAACTTATTGAGCGATACATTATGGTGACAATGGAAAACAGAACTTAAGGCTTCCAACGCCTTCACCTTGTATAACTCTCGTAGAAATACGGCAAAGCCGCCTTCTTTGTCCGATGGGAGTAAGCAGTAGGCGTTCGTCTTCAAGTACGATGCCAGACGATTAATTGCGGGGCGGCCGGGGTCACACTGGTCCCGCATAAGAACGTCCACACCACTGGAAACGCACCGATCCATCTCGCTCACGGGAGCCAAACTGGACACTTTTCGCACCAGGGAAAGCTTCTCCGGAGCGGTGGTCGGCGGCTTCACAGCAAACTTCGGCCCTTGAGCGAGACAGTTTTTGACATCCTCCGGTAGCGTGACGTTTCCTTCGGTGAATACTGTGCTCCCAGGGTCTTGTTTCTTCTTCTTTGGACGAGGATAGCTACGTAGGTGAGACAGGGTGCTCTGCCAGAGGAATTCAGTCGTCTGGTTGGCGAGGCGGTTGAAATCCCTGAAGGCTCGCTTCGCTCTATCTTCTCCTAACAAGTTGTGCAGTGGCGCCCTGTGTGTGTGTGCTCTCTCTTCGTCCGTCGTCGTTTTCGCGCCTTCACTTCAGATCTGGCTGTATTGGATGCGTACGTGATGAAGGGCAGCACGGCATCCCAATTCTTGTGATCAGCCGAGACGTACTATCCAAGGTCGATCCACATAGGTCGCGAAGCTTCGGGCGAAAAGCGGTTCAGAACCAATTGTCACCGACATCACCAAGGGTGGTTATGGGAGCACCGATTGAAGCGCGACTATGTTTGGAGGGAATAAACACTGGGAAAAAGAAAAGCGTTTTTAAATTAAAGCGAGACGCAGTTAGATTCATTCAACGAAAATAAAATTCCTTATTCATTTTATATACGCATGGCATGAAAAGATACAACTGTATTTTCCTTGATCATTATCAATAAATACCTTTCTTCAGGGCCCACCGTGAGAGCGCCCATCGATAGCGGCGGGCGTTGACGCCGCTATCACTTATAATAATAATTATTATTTATTTCCCATGAAAAGAATTACATGGTGGGGTTCTGGATAAAAAGTTGCGCGCAGGCAACTTGACCAGCCCAAAAACCCAACAAAGGCAACAGAGGGCGTCGGGCGCTCACATGTGAGTAAATAGATCGGAAGGTGTCAATAAAAAAATGTGTATACGAGACAGGTAGTAATACACTTTAACAATTAGAAAAACAAGTAGTGTGCATTAACAAGGAGATATTTAATTTATACATGAGCATTATAGATTACGTAAAGAAAGTCTTATTATACGAAAACAGAAAAGAAAACATAACATAGCACTATATTCAGTGCAGCATAAACTAAAGCAAATAAAGGGGGTAAAGGTCATACAGTATTGCATATGAAACAAACTCATTAAACAACAAGAATTAGTTTAACAAGGATTGGTTTGAGTTAAAGTAGTTGTGCAGGCTGCATAAGGACAGAAGGTCTATTTCTCGTAAGGCGAGGTTATTGAGTAGAGTCGGAAGTGTATGTCGAAGCATTTGTTGACCATAATTCGTTCTGGAGTGCGGAATGCTCCATTGTTCAGGTGTCCTAGTGTCATAGGCTGCGAGATGTTCGTGTAGGCGAGCTATGTTTCGGATTCCGCTTACCGCGTGCTTGAGCTCCTTGCGATACGTCAGTGCCAAACGGTGTTGAAAGAGATTTTGAATTTTAAGTAGATTAAGTGTTCTGAATAGTGGCTGAGTAGGAGCATCGTACGGCTTATTACATATCAAGCGTATTATTTTTTTCTACAAGATGGAGAGACAGTGTATATTAGTTTTTGATGCGGTGCCCCATACTAGACAGCAGTAATTTAAATGACTTAAGAATAAAGCATTGTAAATGAGTATTTTTATTTTGCGTGGAAGACATTTAAGGCAGTACACTGCACCAACGACTTGGTACAGTTTTCCAGCGAGGAAGTCGTAATGGGTGTTCCACGTCATGTGTTCATCGAAGAAGACACCTAGCGTTTTTATTGTTTTTACAATTTCAATTCTTGAGCCCCCTATAAGTAGATCTGTTTCTGGTGTAGTTTTCTTATTTTTAGCTTGAAACAACACTGCTTTGGTATTGTTTGCATTAATTTTAAGACCGTTTTCAACAGACCATTCGTTGACTTTCCTTAGAACAAGGTTAGCGGTCATTATGAGGCTATGTGCATTGTTTGATTTAAACAGCAAAGTAGTGTCGTCAGCATAAATAACATATTTTGTGTTAGAATCAACATTAACCAAGCCATTTACGTAAAGATTAAAAATGATGGGCCCCAGGATGCTTCCTTGTGGAACGCCAACCTTAACTGGTCTGACATGGGATACAACGTCAAGTTCCACTAGCTGCTTTCTGTGTTTCAGGTACGAAGTGATTAAATCTAGAGCTATACCCCGTATACCGTAATATGTTAATTTTTGCAACAATAGAGCATGATTTATACTGTCAAATGCCTTACTGAAATCTATAAATACTTCTAGGGTTAAAAAGCGCTCTTCAAGGTTGTTCAGAATGAATTCTTTTTGTTCAAGAAAAGCCATTTCCGTGGATAAATGTTTTCGAAAGACATACTGGCAATTAGATATCAGTCTCTTTGTTTCAATGAATACTGTTATACGACAGGCAATAATTTTCTCCAATCCTTTTGAAAAGATAGGTAATATTGAAATTGGTCGACAATTACACATTTGTATTTTATCTCCTTTTTTGAATATTGCAAGTACCTTAGCAATCTGCATGTTACAGGGAAACACACCAGAAGAAAGACAGAGATTGTAGATATACTTTAGCACTGGAGCTACAATGTCAATACTATATTTCACAGGTCTGATTTGTAGATTATTAATATCACGTGTGATGCTATTCCTCAATTCGTGGAAAATGGTGACTACGTCAGACACAGTCGTCGGGCTCAAGAAAATGGTGTCCGGACACTTTGACAGGCGTTGACAGGTGTTCATGTTCACTGGTGGGTTGTCGATTTGAGCAAAATGTTCATTAAACGCGTCCGCCAGACGATCACCACGTATTTCTTTTCCGTCGCGTACGATGCATTCTATCATACGATCTTTCGGTGAACGGTTGAGTAGCGAGTTTAATTTGTTCCACATCTTCTTGCTGTCATTTTCACAAGACTGCAAATAATTCTCATTATAACATGTTTTCGCTTTGCGTAGCTGAAAATTTAGCTTATTACGGAACTTCTTAAAAGTTTCGAAGTCAGCTATGTTACGGGATTTGTTAAATTTGTCATACAATTTATTTTTCAGTTGAATGCAATTCATTGCATGCAATTCATTGGTTATCCGTGGTTTGCGAATTTTACCTGATCGCTTTTTTCTTATGCGACAAGGAAAATGTTTTTGGTAGGAGACACAAAACTTATCAAGAAAGATATTGAACGCCTCGTCAGGGTCCGTCGTTTGGTAGACATCGTCCCAGTTTATCAGACTTAGTTCTGCCCGAAAATGCTCAAGCCGGATAGGTGTAATCAGCTGAGTGGTATCTGCGCATAAATCAGTTTTTTTTTATTTCCGCGATCAAAAGTTAGAAAAATTGGCATGTGGTCACTAACGCTGTATGAGAAAACACCTGCCTTTATGCTGCATGGCGCAAAGCTGGTTATGAAAAGATCTAGGCACGTTTCCGTAGAGCACGTAACTCTCGTGGGTGCTGTGATAGCATTAAAGCACCCATGAGATTGCAACAGGATAACAAGGTCGCGCTTATAGCTTTACTTTGTGCTAAAAAGTTTATATTGAAATCTCCTCCCCATACAATGTTATATTTATATTCAGAGGTCTAGAAAAGAAACTTTTCAAGGAACGAGAACAAGCACTCAGCATTACCAGTGGGTGGGCGGTAGAAAGTGGAAAAGACGGTCCGCCCATAAAGAACAGAAAGTACTTCATAATCTTTAGTTGTAACACAGAATTCATTAATGCGATTCGCTTGAAAATTTGAGTGGATAAGCAAGCTGACGCATCCACCTCGGGAAGTTTTTTCTGGATTGTGTAAAGCACTGGTAATTAGGGAGGTTCCAAGGAAGCGATGTCAGCTCATATCACGTTTCTGAGAGCATTATGACGTCAAAGTGGAAAGACAAATTGCCAAAAAATATGTCAAGGTCATCAAATTTGTTTTTTGCTGATTGGCAATTAAGGTGGACGCATCGCATAGATTTTCTGTGTGCAGGACCAACAAAGTTGAAAAACTGTTTGGGATCAACCCAATCGGTGCGTGCCACGATTGAAAAGAGACCGTATTCTTTACTCAGCATAATTATTTCACCAGCCGTTCAAGGTCAGTTACTGATTTTATGACTTGCGCACGCTCCCCTTCGCATTTGCCTACTACGATCTTCCCGTTACGATGCCACGCAAAGCGATAGTGATTTTCATCAGCCCATGTTTTCGTTGCACCAAGGAGGACCCTGTTTTGCGGTGTCAGGTTTTCTGTCATATACAGATCAGATTGGACAGTATGCAGGATCCCTCTTTTTGAGAGCCATTGTTCCTTGGTTTCCAGACGCGTAAAGCGGACAATGACTGCAAGAATATTGTCAGCCCGAGACGGCAGTCTGTGAAGTGCTGAGACGACACTTTCTGTCAGTGGCGGAAGCTCAAGTTTGGAGGCAATCTTGTTCATCTCCGTCATGAGACATTCATCTTTTTGCGCGCTTCAAGCCGTGAATTTCGATGTTGAGCTTACGAGTCTGGAATTCAAGGTCATTTATGGCAGCAGACACCCTCTGTATCTCGGTGTCTACTTTTGCCTCTTCAAGCTTAGTCACTCTTGAGCTGATGTTCTTAATTTGAGTATTATGATTTCATACCTCCTTAAGGATCTCATCATATTTTGCTGACATGAGGTTAAGCGAGGATTCAATGTCGCTGACAGTTTCTTGAGTGGAAGCAGTTCATCGACTTTACGGTTAATGTCGAGCAGCAAAATTGCAATATTTGGCTCTTCACTTTCTCGTCCTGTCGAAGCAACATTTTTGTCCTGCGACAATCCGCACATTTCCAATTTCTTTTGTAATCTTCACCCTTAGATTTAAACGTGGATTCTGCGATTCCAGAACAAGATCCGAGATGGTATCGACGGGAGCACCCGGAACACTGCCTAAAGATATCGCCTGCCTGTAGTGTATCTAAGCATCTCGTACAATCGACTGTTGAAAGAGCCATTTCGAAACACTACATACAGATCAGCAAATTTGCAATCCGTTAAGGCAGACAACGCAAGACGTTAAAGAAGGAGACATTGGCAGCAGCAGCAGCGAAAACAGAATGGCTAGCAATGGCTAACTAAAAATACGTGCACCAACCTGCAAGATTTGTGATGCACACGTCATATGATGTGTTCGCCACGCCACTGCTGCTGCCAAATGAGCTGGGGGCGTGAAGTCCAGGTGATTTTATAGGTGCAGGGGCGCTTTCATCGCTGGTGGGCGGCTTGTGGACAGGAGGCCAGGTAGAGATATCCGAGACGCAACGGTGATGCCGGAGGCTTGCAGATGATGCTGCTTGGTGTTGTGCGCAGAGCCCCGTTTTCAGCCACGAGTCCGCGCAGCACAATAGTCGACAGCTGCAGTCACAGCCCGGTTAGAATCAGCAACTGCAAGATTTGTGATGCACACGTTATATGATGTGTTCGCCACGCCACTGCTGCTGCCAAATGAGCTGGGGGCGTGAAGTCCAGGTGATTTTATAGGTGCAGGGGCGCTTTCATCGCTGGTGGGCGGCTTGTGGACAGGAGGCCAGGTAGAGATATCCGAGACGCAACGGTGATGCCGGAGGCTTGCAGATGATGCTGCTTGGTGTTGTGCGCAGAGCCCCGTTTTCAGCCACGAGTCCGCGCAGCACAATAGTCGACAGCTGCAGTCACAGCCCGGTTAGAATCAGCAACTGCAAGATTTGTGATGCACACGTTATATGATGTGTTCGCCACGCCACTGCTGCTGCCAAATGAGCTGGGGGCGTGAAGTCCAGGTGATTTTATAGGTGCAGGGGCGCTTTCATCGCTGGTGGGCGGCTTGTGGACAGGAGGCCAGGTAGAGATATCCGAGACGCAACGGTGATGCCGGAGGCTTGCAGATGATGCTGCTTGGTGTTGTGCGCAGAGCCCCGTTTTCAGCCACGAGTCCGCGCAGCACAATAGTCGACAGCTGCAGTCACAGCCCGGTTAGAATCAGCAACTGCAAGATTTGTGATGCACACGTTATATGATGTGTTCGCCACGCCACTGCTGCTGCCAAATGAGCTGGGGGCGTGAAGTCCAGGTGATTTTATAGGTGCAGGGGCGCTTTCATCGCTGGTGGGCGGCTTGTGGACAGGAGGCCAGGTAGAGATATCCGAGACGCAACGGTGATGCCGGAGGCTTGCAGATGATGCTGCTTGGTGTTGTGCGCAGAGCCCCGTTTTCAGCCACGAGTCCGCGCAGCACAATAGTCGACAGCTGCAGTCACAGCCCGGTTAGAATCAGCAACTGCAAGATTTGTGATGCACACGTTATATGATGTGTTCGCCACGCCACTGCTGCTGCCAAATGAGCTGGGGGCGTGAAGTCCAGGTGATTTTATAGGTGCAGGGGCGCTTTCATCGCTGGTGGGCGGCTTGTGGACAGGAGGCCAGGTAGAGATATCCGAGACGCAACGGTGATGCCGGAGGCTTGCAGATGATGCTGCTTGGTGTTGTGCGCAGAGCCCCGTTTTCAGCCACGAGTCCGCGCAGCACAATAGTCGACAGCTGCAGTCACAGCCCGGTTAGAATCAGCAACTGCAAGATTTGTGATGCACACGTTATATGATGTGTTCGCCACGCCACTGCTGCTGCCAAATGAGCTGGGGGCGTGAAGTCCAGGTGATTTTATAGGTGCAGGGGCGCTTTCATCGCTGGTGGGCGGCTTGTGGACAGGAGGCCAGGTAGAGATATCCGAGACGCAACGGTGATGCCGGAGGCTTGCAGATGATGCTGCTTGATGTTGTGCGCAGAGCCCCGTTTTCAGCCACGAGTCCGCGCAGCACAATAGTCGACAGCTGCAGTCACAGCCCGGTTAGAATCAGCAACTGCAAGATTTGTGATGCACACGTTATATGATGTGTTCGCCACGCCACTGCTGCTGCCAAATGAGCTGGGGGCGTGAAGTCCAGGTGATTTTATAGGTGCAGGGGCGCTTTCATCGCTGGTGGGCGGCTTGTGGACAGGAGGCCAGGTAGAGATATCCGAGACGCAACGGTGATGCCGGAGGCTTGCAGATGATGCTGCTTGGTGTTGTGCGCAGAGCCCCGTTTTCAGCCACGAGTCCGCGCAGCACAATAGTCGACAGCTGCAGTCACAGCCCGGTTAGAATCAGCAACTGCAAGATTTGTGATGCACACGTTATATGATGTGTTCGCCACGCCACTGCTGCTGCCAAATGAGCTGGGGGCGTGAAGTCCAGGTGATTTTATAGGTGCAGGGGCGCTTTCATCGCTGGTGGGCGGCTTGTGGACAGGAGGCCAGGTAGAGATATCCGAGACGCAACGGTGATGCCGGAGGCTTGCAGATGATGCTGCTTGGTGTTGTGCGCAGAGCCCCGTTTTCAGCCACGAGTCCGCGCAGCACAATAGTCGACAGCTGCAGTCACAGCCCGGTTAGAATCAGCAACTGCAAGATTTGTGATGCACACGTTATATGATGTGTTCGCCACGCCACTGCTGCTGCCAAATGAGCTGGGGGCGTGAAGTCCAGGTGATTTTATAGGTGCAGGGGCGCTTTCATCGCTGGTGGGCGGCTTGTGGACAGGAGGCCAGGTAGAGATATCCGAGACGCAACGGTGATGCCGGAGGCTTGCAGATGATGCTGCTTGGTGTTGTGCGCAGAGCCCCGTTTTCAGCCACGAGTCCGCGCAGCACAATAGTCGACAGCTGCAGTCACAGCCCGGTTAGAATCAGCAACTGCAAGATTTGTGATGCACACGTTATATGATGTGTTCGCCACGCCACTGCTGCTGCCAAATGAGCTGGGGGCGTGAAGTCCAGGTGATTTTATAGGTGCAGGGGCGCTTTCATCGCTGGTGGGCGGCTTGTGGACAGGAGGCCAGGTAGAGATATCCGAGACGCAACGGTGATGCCGGAGGCTTGCAGATGATGCTGCTTGATGTTGTGCGCAGAGCCCCGTTTTCAGCCACGAGTCCGCGCAGCACAATAGTCGACAGCTGCAGTCACAGCCCGGTTAGAATCAGCAACTGCAAGATTTGTGATGCACACGTTATATGATGTGTTCGCCACGCCACTGCTGCTGCCAAATGAGCTGGGGGCGTGAAGTCCAGGTGATTTTATAGGTGCAGGGGCGCTTTCATCGCTGGTGGGCGGCTTGTGGACAGGAGGCCAGGTAGAGATATCCGAGACGCAACGGTGATGCCGGAGGCTTGCAGATGATGCTGCTTGGTGTTGTGCGCAGAGCCCCGTTTTCAGCCACGAGTCCGCGCAGCACAATAGTCGACAGCTGCAGTCACAGCCCGGTTAGAATCAGCAACTGCAAGATTTGTGATGCACACGTTATATGATGTGTTCGCCACGCCACTGCTGCTGCCAAATGAGCTGGGGGCGTGAAGTCCAGGTGATTTTATAGGTGCAGGGGCGCTTTCATCGCTGGTGGGCGGCTTGTGGACAGGAGGCCAGGTAGAGATATCCGAGACGCAACGGTGATGCCGGAGGCTTGCAGATGATGCTGCTTGGTGTTGTGCGCAGAGCCCCGTTTTCAGCCACGAGTCCGCGCAGCACAATAGTCGACAGCTGCAGTCACAGCCCGGTTAGAATCAGCAACTGCAAGATTTGTGATGCACACGTTATATGATGTGTTCGCCACGCCACTGCTGCTGCCAAATGAGCTGGGGGCGTGAAGTCCAGGTGATTTTATAGGTGCAGGGGCGCTTTCATCGCTGGTGGGCGGCTTGTGGACAGGAGGCCAGGTAGAGATATCCGAGACGCAACGGTGATGCCGGAGGCTTGCAGATGATGCTGCTTGGTGTTGTGCGCAGAGCCCCGTTTTCAGCCACGAGTCCGCGCAGCACAATAGTCGACAGCTGCAGTCACAGCCCGGTTAGAATCAGCAACTGCAAGATTTGTGATGCACACGTTATATGATGTGTTCGCCACGCCACTGCTGCTGCCAAATGAGCTGGGGGCGTGAAGTCCAGGTGATTTTATAGGTGCAGGGGCGCTTTCATCGCTGGTGGGCGGCTTGTGGACAGGAGGCCAGGTAGAGATATCCGAGACGCAACGGTGATGCCGGAGGCTTGCAGATGATGCTGCTTGGTGTTGTGCGCAGAGCCCCGTTTTCAGCCACGAGTCCGCGCAGCACAATAGTCGACAGCTGCAGTCACAGCCCGGTTAGAATCAGCAACTGCAAGATTTGTGATGCACACGTTATATGATGTGTTCGCCACGCCACTGCTGCTGCCAAATGAGCTGGGGGCGTGAAGTCCAGGTGATTTTATAGGTGCAGGGGCGCTTTCATCGCTGGTGGGCGGCTTGTGGACAGGAGGCCAGGTAGAGATATCCGAGACGCAACGGTGATGCCGGAGGCTTGCAGATGATGCTGCTTGGTGTTGTGCGCAGAGCCCCGTTTTCAGCCACGAGTCCGCGCAGCACAATAGTCGACAGCTGCAGTCACAGCCCGGTTAGAATCAGCAACTGCAAGATTTGTGATGCACACGTTATATGATGTGTTCGCCACGCCACTGCTGCTGCCAAATGAGCTGGGGGCGTGAAGTCCAGGTGATTTTATAGGTGCAGGGGCGCTTTCATCGCTGGTGGGCGGCTTGTGGACAGGAGGCCAGGTAGAGATATCCGAGACGCAACGGTGATGCCGGAGGCTTGCAGATGATGCTGCTTGGTGTTGTGCGCAGAGCCCCGTTTTCAGCCACGAGTCCGCGCAGCACAATAGTCGACAGCTGCAGTCACAGCCCGGTTAGAATCAGCAACTGCAAGATTTGTGATGCACACGTTATATGATGTGTTCGCCACGCCACTGCTGCTGCCAAATGAGCTGGGGGCGTGAAGTCCAGGTGATTTTATAGGTGCAGGGGCGCTTTCATCGCTGGTGGGCGGCTTGTGGACAGGAGGCCAGGTAGAGATATCCGAGACGCAACGGTGATGCCGGAGGCTTGCAGATGATGCTGCTTGATGTTGTGCGCAGAGCCCCGTTTTCAGCCACGAGTCCGCGCAGCACAATAGTCGACAGCTGCAGTCACAGCCCGGTTAGAATCAGCAACTGCAAGATTTGTGATGCACACGTTATATGATGTGTTCGCCACGCCACTGCTGCTGCCAAATGAGCTGGGGGCGTGAAGTCCAGGTGATTTTATAGGTGCAGGGGCGCTTTCATCGCTGGTGGGCGGCTTGTGGACAGGAGGCCAGGTAGAGATATCCGAGACGCAACGGTGATGCCGGAGGCTTGCAGATGATGCTGCTTGGTGTTGTGCGCAGAGCCCCGTTTTCAGCCACGAGTCCGCGCAGCACAATAGTCGACAGCTGCAGTCACAGCCCGGTTAGAATCAGCAACTGCAAGATTTGTGATGCACACGTTATATGATGTGTTCGCCACGCCACTGCTGCTGCCAAATGAGCTGGGGGCGTGAAGTCCAGGTGATTTTATAGGTGCGGGGGCGCTTTCATCGCTGGTGGGCGGCTTGTGGACAGGAGGCCAGGTAGAGATATCCGAGACGCAACGGTGATGCCGGAGGCTTGCAGATGATGCTGCTTGATGTTGTGCGCAGAGCCCCGTTTTCAGCCACGAGTCCGCGCAGCACAATAGTCAACAGCTGCAGTCACAGCCCGGTTAGAATCAGCAACTGCAAGATTTGTGATGCACACGTTATATGATGTGTTCGCCACGCCACTGCTGCTGCCAAATGAGCTGGGGGCGTGAAGTCCAGGTGATTTTATAGGTGCAGGGGCGCTTTCATCGCTGGTGGGCGGCTTGTGGACAGGAGGCCAGGTAGAGATATCCGAGACGCAACGGTGATGCCGGAGGCTTGCAGATGATGCTGCTTGGTGTTGTGCGCAGAGCCCCGTTTTCAGCCACGATTCCGCCAA